>NC_084554.2:20660000-20687500 GCF_033978685.3 Nerophis lumbriciformis | reverse complement strand
CAACTGCAAACAAACTTATCCTTTTTCTCATTAGCACCACAATCACAGCAGCATGGCACTCGTTATGTCAATCAAATACATTAGTTACCAAAGCACAAATAAGTCCAACTTTGTCTTTCACGGATTAATGCTTCATTTGTGGACCACTCCAGATGTAAAGACATGATGTACCTTCAGTCTTTTGTTCTCTAAATACTGTGAGTGTCAAATGAAGTGAAGTTGTGGCGAGCAGTAACGTCTTGGTGATGATAAATGGTTTAAATTTTTTAAAGAAATATTTGTCTTAAGAGGTATAAATTCACTCCATCCAATTTTAAGTATTTTCTTTATGATCGCTTATATATTGCCTCTAAACATTAAAAAATACGCCCAAATTGTGCATTGGTGAAGTAGCATAATGGGACCCTAGACCAGGGGTGTCAAACTCATTTTAGCTCAGGGGCTGCATGAAGGAAAATCTATTCCCACATAAAATCATGGCATAATTTTTTTTTTTTTAAAGACAACTTTAAAATTGTTTTCTTTGTCTTACTGTGGCCAAAAATAGAACAAGCACATTCTGAAAATGCACAAATTACAAATAATTCTATTAGCAAACACTTGAAGTTAGTTGAAAATTCTGAGGAAAAAAATGGTGCAATTTCAAAACACCATGAAGAACACAATGAACTTAGACTTTGTCTCAGTGTATTTACAAAGCCATTCAACTTTAAGCACTTCCTGTTTAGCACTCTCATGTTGGCAGCTTCATTGATTGATTGATTGAAACTTTTATTAGTAGGTTGCACAGTGAAGTACATATTCCGTACCACTAAATGGTAACACCCGAATAAGTTGTTCAACTTGTTTAAGTCGGGGTCCACTTAAATTGATTCATGATACAGATATATACTATCAGATATATACTATCACCATAATACAGTCATCACACAAGATAATCACATTGAATTATCTACATTATTTACAATCCGGGGTGTGGAGGAGGGGGGGTGGGGGGGTTAGGTTTGGTTGTTATCATCAGTCATCAAAAATTGAGAACAGAGAAATGGATAGTGGAACAGTGTAGGTCTGACTTGGTAGAATATGGACAGCAAGTAGTGGGCAGAGAGAGAGAGAGAGAGAGAGAGAGAGAGAGAGAGAGAGAGAGAGAGATCAGAAGGCATCAGAAAAAGTATCTGCATTTGATTGTTTACATTTGATTAGGGTTGTAACTGCCTGGAGGTGAACTTGTATTGCGGTTTTGAAGGAAGATAGGGATGCACTTTATTTTATACCTGTTGGGAGCGCATTCCACATTGATGTGGCATAGAAAGAGAATGAGTTAAGACCTTTGTTAGTTCGGAATCTGGGTTTAACGTGGTTAGTGGAGCTCCCCCTGGTGTTGTGGTTATGGCGGTCATTTACGTTAAGGAAGTAGTTTGACATGTACTTCGGTATCAGGGAGGTGTAGCGGATTTTATAGACTAGGCTCAGTGCAAGTTGTTTTACTCTGTCCTCCACCCTGAGCCAGCCCACTTTGGAGAAGTGGGTAGGAGTGAGGTGGGATCTGGGGTGGAGGTCTAGAAGTAATCTGACTAGCTTGTTCTGGGATGTTTGGAGTTTAGATTTGAGGGTTTTGGAGGTACTAGGGTACCCGGAGGTGCATGCGTAATCGAAAAAGGGTTGAACGAGAGTTCCCGCCAGAATCCTCATGGTGCTTTTGTTGACCAGAGAGGAGATTCTATAGAGAAATCTCGTTCGTTGGTTGACGTTTTTGATTACCTTGGTGGGCTATCACAGGAAAGATTAGCCTCTCGAATGGAACCTAGGTAGGTGACCTCATCTTTCCTGGTGATAACAATGTCACCCACTTTTATAGTGAAGTCATTGACTTTCTTAAGGTTGATGTGGGACCCAAATAGGATGGATTCCGTTTTATCCAAGTGTATGGATAGCTTGTTGTCAGCGAGCCAGGTGCATGTTCTACAGAGTTCAGCACTGAGGATTTTCTCCACCTGTGACTTGTTCTTGTCTGATACCAGCAAGGCCGAGTCATCCGCAAACAAGAACAATTCATGCCGATGACAAGTCATTTATGTATATTAGGAACAGTAAAGGCCCCAATACACTGCCTTGGGGGACTCCACAGCTCACTGAGAGGGGGGGAGACATGGTGCCGTTCACCTCTACCACCTGCTCCCTCCCCTCCAAGTAAGATTGCATCCAGCTCGATGAGGTTTTGTTAAATCCGATTGCTCTGAGCTTATCCAACAGTATAGCGTGGTTAACGGTGTCAAAGGCCTTCTGAAGGTCCAGCATGACCATGCCGCTGTATTTGCCCGCGTCCACCTCATGTTTGATGTGGTCGGTCAGATAGAGAAGGCATGTGTCAGTGGAGTGGTTAGTTCTGAAGCCGGATTGGAATTTGTACATGAGTTTATTAGTGGCAAGGTAACTATCGACCTGTTCATAAACTATTTTCTCCATTACTTTCGAAATGGAACTGAGAATAGAAACAGGTCGGTAGTTGCCAGGTTCCAATTTGCTTCCTTTTTTAAAGAGGGGAGTTACTCTTGCTATCTTAAAATCTTTTGGTACTTGGCCTTGTGTAATTGATAGGTTTATTATGTGCGTGATGATCGGGGCAATGATAGAGGCAGAGTCCCTGAGGAATCTGGAGGGGATATTGTCAAGGCCGGTGGCCTTGTTTGGGTGGAGCGCGCTCAATTTTTTAAACATCTCATCAGCTGTGACCATTTCTAATTTGAAATCATTGTTGGATACTCTTAGCTTTCTGTAGAAGGCTTTTATGTGTTCTACACCAAAGTGACCAGAGTGGTGGGACAGCTTGTTGACAAGAGTTGCGGCTATGCTGGTGAAAAAGGCGTTAAGTCTGCTTGCTACCTCCATTTTGTCTGTAATGAGGGAGTCACCCTCCTTGATGCTGATGTTGGTGAGTCTGGTTTTAAGTTTCTGGCTGCAACCAGGAAGCTGGTTGTTGAGAATTTTCCAGAGCTCACGTGGCGTGTTTGTGTTTTCCTCTATTTTGTCGTTAATGTAATTTTTTTTTAAAGATTTAGTCAGGTTGGTTGACTTATTTCTTAATTTATTGCATTGCTTTTTGAGAGTTCACCATTAAAGATGTGTTTGGTGACATTCACAACTGCCACAACACATTCATTTATCATCATTCAAATATTACAAATATAATACAATCAAACAATTGTCAAAAAGATACCATGAAAGCCGAGTTAAAGGTGACATAACTACAATCTTAACCAATGTGAACATAGTAGATGTAAGCATAAAATAAAATAGAACAACCCACAAATGTAGAATGCACATTTTTACAATGGACTTTAGTGTGCACATTGTGCCGTCAACAAATTGCGAGCACTGCATGGAATTTTAACTACAAAGATGATTGTCATGTTAACTTAAGTCTTTGCATCTTAACGTTTTGTTATTTTATCTGTTGGGTGGATAATTTACATTAAAAAAAAGTGTGTGTCGCTACAGCATTAGTCTGCCACCAACCACAACAGGAACAGCTGATTGCTTGCACCTGTGCCAATTGGAGTAGCGGCAGCCAATCCAGAGGGCCCTCAAAGTCAGCTGACACATCATCTTAAACAGTGTGATGTGGGTTGCACTGGAATTGCAATTGCGACATCCAGTGGACACATTTAGAACAACAGTATCTTTCATAAAAAAATAGCAGCTCATTTTTATACTTAGCAAACTCATTTTGCGGCCATACATTTGACAACCCTCTGCCCTAAACCATCGCCTGAAACCCAGAAGTGCCCGAATGTACTTCTTGGTCACGTGATTGCAACCCACCTATTGCTTGTATTCCAACTGACAAGCGGTAGAAAATGGATGGATGGATGGATTTCTTCCCGGAAGTAAAAACCAGTGGTGGTCGACCAAGCTAAGATGGCAGCGCGCAAACTATCTGAGTACACAAGGGGCCTATATATTCCTGCAAAAAGCAGATATGAGCAATAAATCCAACAATGCAATGGAATAGATCCCTATACTTAATAAAAAAAAGATTTAACAAGTGATATCAAGGATTAAACGTCGGTGGCGTTCCCAGACCCATCTAACTATTGCATACTTGCCAACCTTGAGACCTCCAATTTCGGGAGGTGGGGGGTGGGGGCGGGGGGCGTGGTTGGGGGTGGCGGGGGCATGGTTGGGCGCGTGGTTAAGAGGGGAGGAATATATTTACAACTAGAATTCACCAAGTCAAGTATTTCATCTATATATATATATATATATATATATATATATATATATATATATATATATATATATATATATATATATATATATATATATATATATATATATATATATATATATATCCCCGCGACCCCGAAGGGAATAAGCGGTAGAAAATGGATGGATGGATGGATGAATGGATGGATATATATATATATATATATATATATATATATATATATATATATATATATATATATATATATATATATATATATATATATAAGAAATAATTGACTTTCAGTGAATTCTAGCTATAAATATATATTTATTTTATTATATATATATATATATATATATATATATATATATATATATATATATATATACCAGCGCCCCCCGCGACCCCGAAGGGAATAAGCGGTAGAAAATGGATGGATGGATGGATATATATATATATATATATATATATATATATATATATATATATATATATATATATATATATATATATATATATATATATATATATAAATAAAAGAAATACTTGAATTTCAGTGTTCATTTATTTACACATATACACACACATAACACTCATCTACTCATTGTTGAGTTAAGAGTTGAATTGTCCAACCTTGTTCTATTCTCTGTCATGTTCTCTATCTTTCTAACCATGCTGAACACCCTCTCTGATGATGCATTGCTGTGGGCACGCACAAAAGTGCTTTCATCAAATGCACTAGATGGCAGTATTGTCCTGTTTAAGAGTGTCACAACATTGCTGTTTACGGCAGACGAACTGCTTTACTGTAGACGTTGTTTATATTGTGGGAAAGCGGACTCAGGTCCGCATGGAGCTGGAGGGGGCGTGGCCTCCAGCTCGGCCTGAATTTTGGGAGATTTTCGGGAGGAAATTTGTCCCGGGAGGTTTTCGGGAGAGGCGCTGAATTTCGGGAGTCTCCCGGAAAATCCGGGAGGGTTGGCAAGTATGAACTATTGTGCTCCAGACGCCATTCTACACAACAAAACAGAATGAAACTTGAAAAAGCATGCAGATCTACAACTTCTCTGTGTGTGGCGGGGTCAAGGAAATTGGTATCAAGACTTTCCCGGATAAATATGTTTATAAATATAGTTTTTGCTCGGGTAAGGTTGCATTTCATGTTTTATTTCAACCTTGGTGAAAGCTTAAAGGGAAATTGCACTTTTTTGGGAATGTTGCCTATCGTTCACAGAGAGACAAGAATACACGTCTTTTTTTTTTAATATTTAAAAAAAACAACTCTTGCAAGATATGGCTAATGGGAACCTTCAAAGCCCTCTAAAACAACTTCGAAACCCTCCGTCAACATTTTATACACACGCTGCAAATCTATATATAATGTAGTAACAGACACGATAATAATAATGAAATATGTACAATAAATACCGTACTTTGGTCGCCGACAAAACCACAAAACTTCTTCAAAGTACAACCATCTACTGGAAAAGAACATCACTAAATCCTACAAGAAAGCAAAACCCGAAACCACTCACGTCATCCACAAAGAAAGAAAAGACATTACAACGAAACTGGGAAGTGACGACAGAATGGATGGAACAGCAGACGAAGACGCCTTCTTAACACTGAAAGACCACAAGCCCAACTTCGCTAACAAACCAACCTGCAGACTAATTAACCCGACAAAACTTGAAATCTGCAAAGTTAGAAAAACGATCCTAACCGCATCTATTGAGACGACGGATAGATGCGACACCAAGAGACACTGAGAACACCAAGAAAGAAATATGCCGCACCTCGAACAACAATGGACTGCACATCACTATAGAAGCAAACAAGAAGCTAATCGACTTTCTGGACGTCACATTCAACCTCAACGAGGACACCTACTAGCCATATAAAAAATAACTAAAAGCACGCTGCGATACCTTCACTGACCCACCCACTATAACAAGGAACATTCCAGTCGGCATCAACAAACGCCTTTCTTCACTATCATCCGACAAAGCATCCTTTGACCATGCCGTACCTACATACCAGAAAGCACTGGATGAAAGTGGATACAACTACACCCTTTAATACAAACATACCACAGCTAACAAACGAAAAAAACGGCAACAACATCCTCTGGTACAACTCCCCCTTCAGCAAGAACGCTGGCACCAACATCGGACACAAATTCCTCGCACTCGAGGACAAGCACTTACCAAACGACCACAAGCTCCATAAAACCTTCAACCGCAACACCATCAAGATTAGTTACAGCTGTATGATCAACACCAAACAGATTATCGATAAACACAACAAACGTATACTAACACCCCCACAAACAAGCTGCACCAGAAGCATAGAAAACATGCAACTGCCGGCAAAAGAACGCTTGCCTATAATTGACCGAAACTGCCTACAATCATCAGTCATTTACCAGGCCACAGTTACGTGCAAAGACAACAACAATACAGACACGTACCTTGGACTAACGCAAAACAACTTCAAAACAAGATATTGGAACCACACCGCCTCATTCCGCCACGCTAAACACAGAAATTCTACTGAACTCAGCAAGCACGTCCGGAGCCTGAAGGACAACAACATTTAACATTATTTCCTGACGCATGCTATCATCATATAAGCCATACAGCAGTTCCAGTTAAAGATGCAAACTATGTCTCAAAGAGAAGTTCCTGATTATCTGCCAACCGGAACTTTCCACGCTAAACAATTGAAACGAGCTTGTATCCTCATGCCGCCATAAGAACAAAGAACTTGTGTGCAACACTTGAATTGTCGTTAAAGTCCGTACAGCATGAATGACATTAGGAAGATTAGGCGATTACCATTATGTAAACCACTATGTACACTCCGTATATAAGTGATTTAGTGAGAATGTGTTGTTACACACATTCTCACTAAATCTCCTGATGAGTGGGTAACCATGAAACAGGTTTGTTGAGATGAACCTGTAGTCTATTTGTCTCATTCTTATACTATATATGTACAAAACCCAAAACCAGTGAAGTTGGCACGTTGTGTAAATCGTAAATAAAAACATTTCAACCTATATTCAGTTGAATAGATTGAAAAGACAAGATACTTACCGTTCGAACTGAAAAACTTTATTTTTTGCAAATATTAGCTCATTTGGAATTTGATGCCTGCAACATGTTTCAAAAAACCTGGCACAAGTGGCAAAAAAGACTGAGAAAGTTGAGGAATGCTCATCAAACACTTATTTGGAACATCCCACAGGTGAACAGGCTAATTGGGAACAAGTGGGTGTTTGGGTATAAAAGCAGCTTCCATGAAATGCTCAGTCATTCACAAACAAGGATGGGGCGAGGGTCACCACTTTGTGAACAAATGCGTGAGCAAATTGTCGAACAGTTTAAGAACAACATTTCTCAACGAGCTATTACAAGGAATTTAGGGAGTTTACTGTCTATGGTCCGTAATATCATCAAAAGGTTCAGAGAATCTGGAGAAGTCACTGCACGTAAGCGATGATATTACAGACTTTCGTTCCCTCAGGCGGTACTGCATCAAAAAGCGACATCAATGTGTAAATGATATCACCACATGGGCTCAGGAACACTTCAGAAACCCACTGTCAGTAACTACAGTTCATCGCTACATCTGTAAGTGCAAGTTAAAACTTTACTATGCAAAGCGAAAACCATTTATCAACAAACCCCAGAAATTCCGCCGGCTTCGCTGGACCCGAGCTCATCTCAGATGGACTGATGCAAAGTGGAAAAGTGTTCTGTGGTCTGACGAGTCCACATTTCAAATTGTTTTTGGAAACTGTGGACGTCGTCTCCTCCGGAACAAACCATCCGGATTGTTCCAGGCGCAAAGTTGAAAAGCCAGCATCTGTGATGGTATGGGGGTGTATCAGTGCCTAAGGCATGGATAACTTACACATCTGTGAAGGCACCATTAATGCTGAAAGATACATACAGGTTTTGGAGCAACATATGTTGCCATCCAAGCAACGTTATCATGGACACTCCTGCTTATTTCAGCAAGACAATGCCAAGCCACATGTTACAACAGCGTGGCTTCATAGTAAAAGAGTGCGGGTACTAGACTGGCCGGCCTGTAGTCCAGACCTGTCTCCCATTGAAAATGTGTGCCGCAATATGAAGCCTAAAATACCACAACGGAGACCCCGGACTGTTGAACAACTTAAGTAATAATGGGAAATAATTCCACCTGAAAAACTTCAAAAATTGGTCTCCTCCGTTCCCAAACGTTCACTGAGTGTTGTTAAAAGGAAAGGCCATGTAACACAGTGGTAAAAATGCCCATGTGCCAATTTTTTTGCAATGTGTTGCTGCCATTAAATTTTAAGTTAATGATTCTTTGCAAAAAAAATATCAGTTTCTCAGTTCGAACATTAAATATCTTGTCTTTGCAGTGTATTCAATTGAATATAAGTTGAAAAGGATTTGCAAATCATTGTATTCTGTTTTTATTTACGAATTACACAACGTGCCAACTTCACTGGTTTTGGGTTTTATATACATATATATATATATATATATATATATATATATATATATATATATATATATATATATATATATATATATATATATATATATATATATATATATATGTGTGTGTGTATATATAAATTATATACATGATAGCAAACAATATTGTATTTAGTACATTATTAATGACAAAAAACAATTAACATGTTACTTACATGTGTTATCAAATAAATAATCTTCTTTTTACTGGATACAGTGGCTAATCTCTACCAAAACACTAAGGGCCTGATCTACTAAAGGTTTGCGTGTACTAAAACACATGCCATCTTGATAGTACAAGCAAAGCTAATTTACTAAACACGTGAACAGAGGATTGTGTCTCTTTAGCGAGCAGAATAAGGAGCACAATCCATTTAGTGTGTCTGTCTTCATTAATATGCAAAATATATGCTGGTTATCACAACACATACAATACTGGGAGGAGGAGATGCAAATATAGTTATTGTGCAAACGCAGTTTGATTTATCAAGAATACAACTCCCAGTATTGTGGATATTATGATAACCGGCATGTATTCTGCATATTCATGAAGACAGTATGGATTGCGCTCCTTGTTTTGCTCACTTAATTGACACAAACCTCTGCACACAAGATTAACAGCTCAGCTTAGCATGTGTCCTGGGTGGATCTCGCATGAGTCGAAGGGGGGGCTTAATCATTTTGCAATGCAGTTTGCTGAAAATGATGGAAAGAGCCTCTTTACAAGGCAATTCCCGCTGTGGTCAAAGTTGGAATTGCCACAAAACACATAAGATATTCAACACACTACTGCCATCTGGCGGAGAAATCGGACAGTGCCCTCCTAATCGGTAACGTTTCATGTGTCAGGTAAACCGTGACGAATGGGGCCATTTGAATCCCCTTCGTACCATAATTAACTATTTAACTTACTTCTTAACTTTAACAGAACCATTATACAAAGCTGTATCTTCAACATTCAGCTAACTCTTTTAATGTTTATTTGAAAGTTTATTTTGAAAGTTTATTTTAAAAGTTTATTTCAAAGTTCAATTCGAAGTTTATTTTCAAAAGTAAATTTTAAATTAAGTAAATTGTAAAGGTTTATTTTGAAAGTTTAATTAAAAGTTCATTTTGAGAGTAGTGTCCTTTGACGACATAAAGAAAATGGTCTAAACGTGATTGATGTTGTTGCGATACAGAATAGAGAAAGTATGCAATGTTACATCAAATACACAAACAATAAAAAGCGGCACACGCACAAAGTGTTTCTCTTGATGGATCTGATGAACAAAACAAAGATGAAGTTTGTCATCACAACTCTGTGTCACGCAATGAAAGGTCACACTTTTGTCCGCTTAATTTAGTCTTTTGTGTGCGTCTTATTGACACGTTAACACAGGCATCAGTGGCCTCTCTGTGTGTGTGTGTGTGTGTGTGTGTGTGTGTGTGTGTGTGTGTGTGTGTGTGTGTGTGTGTGTGTGTGTGTGTGTGTGTGTCTGTGTGTCTGTGTGTGTGTGTGAGTGTGTGTGTGTGTGTGTGTGTGTGTGTGTGTGTGTGTGTGTGTGTGTGTGTGTGTTGATTATTAAATTCACACTGAATGATGAAATCTGCCCTTAAAGCTTGACAAATGTTTTGCATTGATTGATGATGACATTCATACATCCATGCACACCTCCAATATTCTCATGCACACATGCAGGCACACAAAACACACACACACACACACACTCACACACACTCACTCGCATTGCAAACCAGGCGAAAGAGGTCAGGGCAAAGGGTGAAGTTCACACACAGACATACATTTTCCTTCCCCCTCCTTAAAGTTGTGTCATGTTAGTAAAGTTGTGTGAAGAAGAAAGTGAAGTAAAAGTAAAAGTTGTAACCTCCAAGAGAAGCGAACTTTCATTGACAGCAGCATCCATGTTGTTGTTTTCTTTCCTAACTTCTGATGCTGGGTTCATGGTTTGCTTACCGGACGTCTTATCCGGGTTTGCTGTAATCATAAAGACAAAAAACATGGAAGACATCATACAAATGTACATATTAGACACACTCACATCATTTTCATACTTTACAAATACGTTTGTATATTATTATCTTTATCAATATTATTATTATGTTGATTGAACCAATATGCAAATGATACAAACAAACCTGTCTCTGTGGAGCTGTACAGTGTAGATCATCAAATAATAAATACGGTTTATCAATAAGCATATTATTGATTTTCAAACTGTCACAAACTTCGGAGTGGAAAAAAGTGTATCTAAAAAAAATTTTTACACCAATATTTGTGATCTTATTGGATCAAATGTGTGAATGATTTTGTGTGTAACATTGCACATTTTGTTAACATAAAAATATCAATTTGAACTCCGCTTCACTTTTTCTCATTCATGTATTCCTTATTGTGTACGTGTACCCAATGTTGTGACCTCACATCTGGAATATTCACAATGTAGTAGTACTTCACACAATACATGACAACATCCCATACACACTGCAGTCGTAGTACTTCACAATACATGGCAACATCTGTAGTACTTTACACAGTGCATGACTACAGTGTATTACATACACACTGTAGTAGTACTTCACACAATACATGACACCATCTGTAGTACTTCACACAATACATGACTACATAAGTACACATCTTGGTTTTTTTATTCCCAATCACCCAATACATGACTACATCTATAGTACTTCACACAGTGCATGACTACAGTATATCACATACACACTGTAGTAGTACTTCGCACATACATGACAACATCTGTAGTACTTCAGACAATACATGACTATATCACTTACACACAATACATGACAATATCTGTAGTGCTTTACACAAATCATGACTACAGCACGTACACATTATAGTAGTACTTCACACAATACATGACTACATCACATACACACTGTAGTAGTACTTTTCGCAATATATGACTACATCACCTACACACAGTATAGCAGTACTTTACACAATACATGACAACATTTGCAGTACACACTGTAGTAGTACTTCACACAATACATGACATATGTAGTACTTCACACAATACATGACTATATCACTTACAGTACATGACAATATTTATAGTACTTTACATGATACATGACTACAACATGTACACAATATAGTAATACTTCACAAAATATATGACAACATCTGTAGTATTCATACAGTACATGACTACATCACATACACATTGTAGTAGTACTTCACACCATACATGACCACATCACATACACACTGTAATAGTACTTCATATACAAACCCCGTTTCCATATGAGTTGGGAAATTGTGTTGGATGTAAATATAAACGGAATACAATGATTTGCAAATCCATTTCAACCCATATTCAATTGAATGCACTACAAAGACAAGATATTTGATGTTCAAACTCATAAACTTTATTTTGTTTTGCAAATAATAATTAACTTAGAATTTCATGGCTGTAACACGTGCCAAAGTAGTTGAGAAAGGGCATGTTCACCACTGTGTTACATCACCTTTCCTTTTAACAACACTCAGAAAACGTTTGGTACCGGGGAGACACATTTTTTAAGCTTCTCATGTGGAATTCTTTCCCATTCTTGCTTGATGTTCAGCTTAAGTTGTTCAACAGTCCGGGGGTCTCCGTTGTGGTATTTTAGGCTTCATAATGCGCCACACTTTTTTTAACACAAGGCGAATCAGTAAAGAATCTGGGTATTATTTTCGACCCAACTCTCTCCTTTGAGTCACACATTAAGAGTGTTACTAAAACGGCCTTCTTTCATCTCCGTAATATCGCTAAAATTTGTTCTATTTTATCCACTAGCGACGCTGAGATCATTATTCATGCGTTCGTTACGTCTCGTCTCGACTACTGTAACGTATTATTTTCGGGTCTCCCTATGTCTAGCATTAAAAGATTACAGTTGGTACAAAATGCGGCTGCTAGACTTTTGACAAGAACAAGAAAGTTTGATCATATTAAGCCTATACTGGCTCACCTGCACTGGCTTCCTGTGCACTTAAGATGTGACTTTAAGGTTTTACTACTTACGTATAAAATACTACACGGTCTAGCTCCGTCCTATCTTGTTGATTGCATTGTACCATATGTCCCGGCAAGAAATCTGCGTTCAAAGAACTCCGGCTTATTAGTGATTCCCAGAGCCCAAAAAAAGTCTGCGGGCTATAGAGCGTTTTCTATTCGGGCTCCAGTACTATGGAATGCCCTCCCGGTAACAATTAGAGATGCTACCTCAGTAGAAGCATTTAAATCCCATCTTAAAACTCATTTGTATACTCTAGCCTTTAAATAGCCCCCCTGTTAGACCAGTTGATCTGCCGTTTCTTTTCCTTTCTCCTCTGCTCCCCTGTTCCTTGTGGAGGGGGGGGGGGGCACAGGTCCGGTGGCCATGGATGAAGTGCTGGCTGTCCAGAGTCGGGACCCGGGGTGGACCGCTCGCCTGTGCATTGGCTGGGAACATCTCTGCGCTGCTGACCCGTCTCCGCTCGGGATGGTGTCCTGCTGGCCCCATTATGGACTGGACTCTTACTATTATGTTGGATCCACTATGGACTGGACTCTCACAATATTATGTCAGACCCACTCGACATCCATTGCTTTCGGTCTCCCCTAGAGGGGGGGGGTTACCCACATATGCGGTCCTCTCCAAGGTTTCTCATAGTCATTCACATCGACGTCCCACTGGGGTGAGTTTTTCCTTGCCCTTATGTGGGCTTTGTACCGAGGATGTCGTTGTGGCTTGTGCAGCCCTTTGAGACACTTGTGATTTAGGGCTATATAAATAAACATTGATTGATTGATTGATTGATTGATTGATTGATTAATGAGAGACAGGTCTGGACTACAGGCAGGCCAGTCTAGTACCCGCACTCTTTTACTATGAAGCCACGTTGATGTAACACGTGGCTTGGCATTGTCTTGCTGAAATAAGCAGGGGCGTCCATGGTAACGTTGCTTGGATGGCAACATATGTTGCTCCAAAACCTGTATGTACCTTTCAGCATTAATGGCGCCTTCACAGATGTGTAAGTTACCCATGTCTTGGGCACTAATACACCCCCATACCATCACACATGCTGGCTTTTCAACTTTGCGCCTATAATAATCCGGATGGTTCTTTTCCTCTTTGGTCCGGAGGACACGACGTCCACAGTTTCCAAAAACAATTTGAAATGTAGACTCGTCAGACCACAGAACACTTTTCCACTCTGTATCAGTCCATCTTAGATGAGCTCAGGCCCAGTGAAGCCGACGGCATTTCTGGGTGTTGTTGATAAACGGTTTTCGCCTTGCATAGGAGAATTTTAACTTGCACTTACAGATGTAGCGACCAACTGTAGTTACTGACAGTGGATTTCTGAAGTTTTCCTGAGCCCATGTGGTGATATCATTTACACACTGATTTCGCTTGTTGATGCAGTACAGCCTGAGGAATCGAAGGTCACAGGCTTAGCTGCTTACGTGCAGTGATTTCTCCAGATTTTCTGAACCCTTGGATGATATTACGGACCGTAGATGGTGAAATCCCTAAATTCCTTGCAATAGCTGGTTGAGAAAGGTTTTTCTTAAACTTTTCAACAATTTGCTCATGCATTTGTTGACAAAGTGGTGACCCTCGCCCCATCCTTGTTTGTGAATGACTGAACATTTCATGGAATCTACTTTTATACCCAATCATCGCACCCACCTGTTCCCAATTAGCCTGTTCACCTTTGGGATGTTCCAAATAAGTGTTTGATGAGCATTCCTCAACTTTATCAGTATTTATTGCCACCTTTCCCAACTTCTTTGTCACGTGTTGCTGGCATCAAATTCTAAAGTTAATGATAATTTGCAAAAAAAAATGTTTATCAGTTTGAACATCAAATATGTTGTCTTTGTAGCATATTCAACTGAATATGGGTTGAAATTTATTTGCAAATCATTGTATTTCGTTTATATTTACATCTAACACAATTTCCCAACTCATATGGAAACGGGGTTTGTAATATATGACTACATCACGTACACACTGTAGTAGTACTTCACATAATATATGACTACATCATATACACACTGTAGTAGTTGTACTTCACACAATACATGACAACATCTGTGGTACACACTTTAGTAGCATGTCACACAATACATGACAACATCTGCAGTTCTTTACACAATACATGACTACAGCGCATACACACTATAGTAGTACTTCACAAAATACATGACAACATATGTAGTACTTCACGCAACACATGACATCATTTACACAATATGCCTACATCACATACACACTTGAGTAGTAGAACCTCACACAATACCTGACAACATCTGTAATACACATTGTAAGAGTACTTCACACAATACATGACAACATATCATTGACGTGCGGTGAGGTTCATGGCTGGTGAGGCATTGACTTCATCACAGTCAGATTTACAAACATATGAACCCTAAAGAGTATCTTATTCACCATTTGATTGGCAGCAGTTAACAGGTTATGTTTAAAAGCTCATACCAGCATTCTTCCCTGCTTGGCACTCAGCATCAAGGGTTGGAATTGGGGGTTAAATCACCAAAAATGATTCCCGGGCGCGGCGCCGCTGCTGCCCACTGCTCCCCTCACCTCCCAGGGGGTGAGCAAGGGGATGGGTCAAATGCAGAGGACAAATTTCACCACACATAGTGTGTGTGACAATCATTGGTACTTTAACTTAACTTTAACTTTACACATACAAACAGTAGCACACAAAAAAGCACATTTAATTTAAAAAAAACGTTATTATGGTCTTACCTTTACTTATAAATGAAGTCCATACGCTGCTCCTTTTGAACAAAAAGCATCGATAACTTGTTTATAGAAGTCTTCCTTATCTTTCTTCAGTTTTAAAAGTCTCTCTGTCTCGATGGCGATCTTCCTTTAAGTATTACCTCCTGCTTCGATTAAAAATCCAGTTTAGAAAACTGTTTTATTTTAGATATGTAATCCTCCATGTTAATAGTCCAGGCAAGAGGAAAAAATAAACGATCGCTGCTAACTGTTGCTGCTTGTTGTCACTTCTTCTGCAGCCGAGTAGTCGCAGAAATGCTCCCTGGGATCACTACCGCCCTCTACCACCAGGAGGCGGGATTACTGCGAGCCTCACACAGTGCGTCTTCGCAGCAGTTTTATGATTGCTCAGCACAAGAAATACGTTACACACATACAGTTGTTGACAAAATACACTGTACATTATATACCTCAGCTAACTAAACTATGGAAATGTATAATATAATTCATATAGCAATACGGTCTCACTGCACAGCAGGCCAGCAGTTAGCCGAGTAATTGCACAATCCATGGTGAGGCTCAACTCAGTGACATGCCTCAACTGGCTGCTGACTCACCGCAAGTCTCTTCTCAGTATTTGAACGGCAAATCTGAAAATTCAGCGATTTTGAATAAAAAATAATCTAAAACTGGTGAAGTTAAATGGAAAATAACTTTATAATATAATCACTGGATACATATAACAATTTATTTTATTTTTTTTCCTTTTTAAATTTTTTTTCTTTCCTTGATGGCACGTGGGGCCCCACCTCACCTGCCTCCCCTGACTGCACGTCACTGCAACATATGTAGTACTTTACACAAAACACGACTACATCACATACACACTGTAGTAGTACTTCACACAGTACATCACAAAATCACATACACACTGTAGTAGTACTTCACACAATGTAGTACTTAACATAATACATGACAACATCTAATCATGTACAGTAGAGATATTAGATGTAATGCTGGTGTTTTAGTTGTAAAGTAAAAGTGTTTTGCAGGTATTTGATGTACAGTAAATGCATTTTGCAGGTATAATGCCAAGCTAACGTAAACGGACAAAAAAGGTGAGGACTTACAGGAGTTATTTCAAACAAAATATCAACTTGAACATGCAACACTTCCAACTCTTATGACCAACAATAATAAATAATAATAAATAACAATAACAAATCCATACGCGCGCTTCATGCAGAGATAGCAGCTTTACTAATATCATAATTATATCAATGACTGTCCACTTTTCATTTGATGTATGTTACATTAGTACAAAATATTATTCAATAAAGGTGAAGATACACATATTAACTAATATACTTTGTATATAAAATAACATTACAAATATGAAATAGGTATTATAAAAGCACTAGCTAAACAATACTATAAAAGCACATCAAAATGTGTAATTGTTGTCCCCATGTGACATTTGACCTTTTGAGCCGAATGCAAATGTTTTAGAAAAGAAGAAGAAAATATGCTCAGGATTTTTTTGGTTCATTAATATAACATAAGTTTATTCTCTGACATCTGCTGCCTAACTGTGTGATAAGCATATAATACAAATATTTAATATTTAGTTTGTGTGGTCGATGTCACATGTGAGGAAGTGTGTTTGCGTGTTTGATGCGTGTTTGCGTGTTCGTCTTATTCGCTGTCAGAGGTCATGTGACTCAGATCAGCCTTTGCTCTGTCACTCATTGGAGCAGCTACAGATTAGTCACGCAACACACACATACACACACACACACAGTCTCATTAGAAGTATGTATATATGTGCATATAAATGTATCTGATGCAATGTAAATAGTATATAAAACGTCCACATTAAAACTTGCAGAATCTCCTCTTAATTTTCTGCAAACTCCATCGTCATCCTTCATCTTCATCATGTCAGTTTTTGCAACAAAAACATTTTTCGTCTGAACAGCTGACACACGAGACAAAACAAGTTACCTTTTTTAATATGCGAGCATTTTTTAAATATGAGTTTGCTTATTTTTTATGGCAGTGTTGCCAAATCAAAGCAACAAGTCACTTTTGTATTTAAACTAACAAGTTAATGACAGAAGTAAAAAAAAAAAAGAAAATGTTTAAAATTATGAACAGCAACTTGATTTTCTGTATGAAAATGTAGGTAGAAAAAACATAAAGAACAATTAATTAACGTCAAATATTGTTATTATAATGTTTACTCTGCAGGAAGTTATCTTTTCACTTGAGTACTTCCATCTGAAAATATGACTTTTATGTTTGTTTGTTTTACTGTTGAAAACAGACTAAAAGTGTGTAATAATAATCATTATCATAATCATAATAATTGTTGCAATTTACAAAACTAGTAATTTATTGACCAACATTGTAAAAATAAACTTCAACAAAAAAAACAGTAAAAATAAACAAAAAGAAACAATGTAAAGAGAAAAAGATGAAATGTGATATGAATAACTAATAATAACACAAAGTGTACACATATGTAATGTAGCTTTAATATGAAAATGTAATGGATTAGATTCTTTAGAATGATAAAAGGTGGTGTAGGAAAATCAAAAAATCTTTTTTTTTTCTTTACATATTCTGTAAAGCAACATACTGTATGTAGCATATAACCAACAACTATGTGTTGTGTGTGACCATTTGTGCATCATTATTATAAGTAGTATTAATAGTTTAAATTATTTAATTTTTTTGCTGGATTTTTTTTCTTCCTTTTCTTGTATTTTTTAGAATATGCAAATAAAAAATTAACTTTAGGGATTATTGATGCAGAATATTTACAGAATAAATAGTTGTTTTATTACATCTTTATCTGAAAAAACTGCTTGTAGTGTTTGATTTTAAAAACAATTAATCTACAAAGACAATATCACGATGGCTGACCCCAAAAAAAGTATTTTATAACTTTTTGATAAAAATTCATAAACATTTTGACTGGTATGAACGGCTTGTTTACTCCTTACGACTGTTTTTATTAGCATTTATTCACTCTAACTGCTATGACTGTAATGCTCATTAACTCATAATTGCCAGCTAATAAAGTGTTCTGTCAACGCCTTTGGTGTAAACACACAGACACACACACACACATGCACACAAACCCACGCACACGCACACACCACATAAGTGGTGGAAATGAATGAATTAAAGTAGTTAATTAGCGTCCATGTGTGTTTTTGTTTCCATCTTACAGCAGCGCTCGGAGAGGATGAAATCAGGAAAGATAAACATAATTAATATAAATTATCGCACTTCCGTTGCCAACAAAGCTGCTTTTATTCATGAACTCCAGTCTTGAGCTTTGCTTTCTTTGCTTTTTTTTCTGTATAAGAATATGTCGCCTTGTGCACGTGTGAGTTTACGTATTTGGCTTTAAATTTCTAATTTTTTTCTGTATTAATACAGCAAGCAAACCGTGTAGATGAGTCAGATGTTTGCAGAAAAGTATAAAAATGATATGACTCGACCACACAGAAATATTGTTTGATTTCACTGTCTACTTCCTACCAATTATACCCAATTACTTTTTACCAATTACGTCTCATTTTCCTGTTCTTTTTAACAATAACTCACACAAAAGTTCTGACATTGACTTCCTCAGAGCCAAGGGAATATTATTATTATTATGAATATTAATGAAAGCTCTGATCTCAAGCCAACGTTTCTTTCAAAGGTCGCACACAGAAAGATGAAAGAAGGCAATATTCAATAATTTTCTCTTTTCTTTATGAACCTTTAGGACATTTTGACCTTGTGCACACAGAAAATGCAGACCCAAACTTCAGGAGAGTCTTTAAATCAGGGGTGTCAAAAGTACGGCCAGCAGACAGGTTTAATCCAGCTCACAGCCCGTGAGATGAGTTTGCTAAGTAAAAAAATTTGCTTACATTATTTTATGTAGAAATTGCTGTACTAAAAGTGTCTACGAGATGTCGCAATAGCAATTCAAGTGTAACCCACATCACACATGACGCTGTTTAAAGATGACGTGTCAGCTGACTTTAAGAGCCCTGTGGAAGGGCTGCCGTTACTCCACAGAAAAGGAGAAACCAGTGCAGGCGCAAGCAATCAGCTGCTCTTGTTGTGGCTGGCAGCAGATGGCGGCAGACTGATGCAGTAGTGACGCACAATGCCTTCTTTCATTGTAAATTATCCACTCAATGGATAAAATAATGAAAGTTAGCTGAAAAGACTTAAGTCAACATGACTATCACCTTCGTAGTAGCTAAGCCTGGAATATACGCTCGCGTCGCGTAGCTTGCGTCCCCCCCCAGACGGCGTCTTGTTTGATGTATAGGTCCTCTAGGGGGGTGGCGCTATACTTGTAATTCTCTTTCAAAACACCCAAGGAGCAGTGTCTTCAGAAGGAGTAACTGGAGCTGTTGCTGACGAGATACTGTATTTCCTTCCTGTGAAGTGACGACATCGACATCTGTGTCTACACTGGAACTGATCATTCACAATCATCAGATTTAATGGACGTTTTACTTATAAACCAGAGGAAAATACATTCATAAAGATGGACTGCAACTTCGGAACGAGTTGTGGCAGAGGAAGCTATTATTATTTGCAACGCTATTCGGCCATTCGGGACATGGGACAAGAGAGAGCTATCATGTAAATAAAACTGTTAAATAACTATTTGTTGTAAACGAAGAGCTGGTGTTTATATCTGTATGAATGTAAATGTAAATATACCGTGCCTGAAAGATTTTTGATGGAGAATGAGAAGTGTTGTGTGTGAGAGAAAAAGACGTGTGTGCATGAGAGAGAATATGTGTGGCAATGAAACCTGTTTTTGAAAAAATTGAGTGCCGTACTTTGTAACATTTTCTGGACGCAACAGCAACACAATAAGCTGAAAAACAACACGTTCAGTAATTAGTACTATATAAAAGTTCATGAAAATGTTTTGATCACTATTGTTTTATTTCATACAATCATTTGTGCATTTTAAGCACAAAGTCTGTTTGCTTGTGTTCAGCGATCCTCCTCTGCAAAAACTGACCGAACACAGCTCTGCGTTCTGCTTCGCCGGCGACACGTACCTAAGATTTTTGGGAGGTGCACTTAGACTACGCGGGAAGCTACGCAGAGGCAGGGGGGACGATGGCGTTGCCTACGCAAGCTACGCAATGTGAGAGTATACACCAGGCTTTAGAGTTCCGTGAAGCGCTCGCAATTGGTTGATGGTGCAATGTGCACCCTTAACTCCATTGTAAAAATGTGTGTTTTATGCTTAAATCTACCATGTTCATATGGGTTAAGCTTGTAGTTATGTTACCTTGATTTCGGCTATGGTATCATTTTAAAAATGGTTTCGTTTATATTATAATTGTAATATTTGAATGATGCTAAATGAATGTGTTGTGGCTGTTGCGGATGTCACCAATGTGGCGGTTTGAGGAAACATTTGGTTGCTTTTCCAAACATGTCTTTAATGGTGAACTGCCAACATGAGAATGCTAAACAGCAAGTGCTTAAAGTTTTAATGGCTTTGTAAATACACTGGGACAAAGACCAAGTTCATTATGTTCTTCATGGTGTTTTTTGAACTGCACAATTTTTTACCTCAGAATTTTTAACTGACTTGAAGTGTTTTGCCAAGAGGATTATTTGTAATATGTACATTTCAAGTCAGATGCAGTATGCCTACTAACCAGCCTGCATCGATTCAGTCTATTACACTACTTTTTTATATTTCTATGTAAAAAAAAAAAAAAAAAGAAGAAGAAGAAGAAGAAAACAATAGTGGTTGCTATTTTTTGTCTTTGTATGTGCTTGTTTTATTTTGGCCAAAGTAAAACAAAAGAAACATTCTGAAGTTGTCTTTATATTGAAGTTATCATGAAATTATTTTGCCAATCTGGTCCACATGGGAAAAGATTTTCCTTATTTTAAACCATAAAAATCAGTCAAGTAAAAGCCCATCTATCCATCCATTTCCTACCGCATGTCCCTCTCGGTGTCGCAGGGCGACTGGAGCCTATCCCAGCTGCATTTGGCGGGAAGGCGGGGTACACCCTGGACAAGACGTCACGTCATCGAAGGACCAACACAGATAGACATACTACATTCACACTCACATTACACACTAGGGTCAATTTAGTGTTGCCAGTCAACCTATCCCCAGGTACATGTCTTTGGAGGGGGGAGGAAATATTTGGAAGGAACCTACAAAGTCACGGGGAGAACATGCAAACTCCACACAGATAGATCCTGAGCCTGAGGATCGAACCCAAGACCTTTTTATTGTTACGCACCACCACTAACCCCTGTTTCACCGTGCTGCCTTAAGTAAAAGCCGATTATGAATAATAAAGTTAAACCTGATTTTTTAAGTTGTTATTTCTTATTTGGAAGCACTTTTGTTGCAGTAAGGCAGTCACTTTCCAAGTAAAAGTAAACAATACTGTAGGTGAGTAGGTAGGAAATGACTTGACTAAAATACAAAGACTAACCTTCTGTCCTTATTGGAGGGCATTTATATATATTAAGTGGCTCTCCAGCTTTGCTCAATTAAACACACTGCCAGACTGTTTGTATCAAGACTATATCAACATTTTACATGCAAGTATTGATATCAAATATTTATATTGCACTGGGACACCTCTATTAAACATGCAATGTAACATGACACCATCTTTTTATTGGTGGAAACAACTCCCCATCATCATCAGTCAATGAAAGCATGAACAACCGTTTGGTTGCGTGTTAGCCAACAGTGCCATTGGTTGACATCATGTCTTTGAAAGACCAACACAATAAAACATTAAATGTTTTTAAATAAATTCTATTTACATTTACTGTTCAACAACTTATTATTACTACATAACATGTCTGACATAAATGAAACGAAATGCAATATTTGGCCGCACGTCGGCAACCCTCAGCTCTAGAGCCGCATGCAGCTCTTTATCGCCACCCTAGTTGGTCCCTGGAGCTTTTTAAAACATGTATGAAATTGAAAAACATGGAGGGGAGATATTTTTTTTTGTTTTAATATGGTTTCTGTCAGAGGACAAACATGACACAAATCTTCCTAATTCTTACAAATCCCACTGTTTATATTAAATATGCTTCTCTGATTAGAGTATTTGGAGGACGCCGTTTTGTCCTACTAATTTTGGTGGTCCTTGAACTCACCGTAGTTTATTTATATGCATAACTTTCTCTAACGCTGCCACAGAAAGACGCCTTTCATGCCAGGCCTTCTTTGTCCCATATTGTCCACCAAACGTTTTATGCTGTGCATGAATGCACAAAGATGAGCTTTGTTGATGTTATTGCCCAGCTGGAGTGCTAATAAAGCATATTTGGTCACCGCATGACTGCATGCTAATCGATGCTGACATGCTATTTAGGCTAGCTGTATGTACATATTGCATCATTATGCCCTGTTTGTAGGTATATTTGAGCTCATTTACTTTCCTTGACTTATGTCCTCTGAGTATTTAATTTATATTTGCATGTTTCATGACATAGTAACTGTATGTAATATTGACAGCATTTCTGATAGTTGTTTGTGTGCCATTATAGACCGCAGCAAACGTTACCCAGCTTGCCGAAGATTGTGATAATTCCATTAGAAGAAGACAGCCTGCCATTTCCTTTAACTTGGACAATTATACCTTTGGCCATTCGAAGTAGTTTCCAGGAGTTATCTCACTCTCTGAGAAGCATCCGTTTTACTAATGTTTTCCAATGTTGGAAAAATGTGTAGAATAAATATTACATTTTAACATTTCTGTCAACAAAGTTTTGCGTCAGCCTGCGACACAGTCATTTTGATAGTCTGTATAGCTAATATAGACATTTATATCTTGTGTTGCCTTCATTATAACACTTACAAAAGGCTTTTAATTTTCAGAGATTTTTATTTTTTTATTTTTGGTCCAAAATGGCTCTTTCAACATTTGTTGTTGCCGACCCCTGGCCTACTGTTCATCCAGCCATCCATTTTCTACGGCTTGTCCCTCTTGAGGTCGCGGGGGTTGCAGGAGCCTATCTCAGCTGCATTCGGGTGGAAGGTGGGTGACACCCTGGACAAGTCGCCACCTCATCGCAGGGCCAACTGGTTAGCAATTATTTTATATTTTTTTTACAACATCATGTACAATAAAATATGAATTATATTAGTTTTTCTTAGGCAAATGATCCAGGATTTAGGAAGTTCGACCACAAAATGGTAAGAAGTGTTACTGTCCAAGTCAGGGGTCTCCAAAGTGGGGCCCGCGGTCGGGGGCCATTTGCGGCTCGCAGCTAATTTGTCTACACATTTTGAAAATACTATTACAAAAAAACTTAAAAAGTAGAATAAAAGAGCAAACTGGTGTAATGTAACGAGAAAATATTGATACTAATAACACAAAGCTGCCATTCAGGCTGGTGTGAATTATTTACCTATCCAAGGTTCCAATTACTTCACAGCAAATATTTCACTTTGAAATATTTTTTGGGAAACATTTTACATATTTTGTGTGTTTGCAAAAAATATAAAACAATTTATAATAATTACAAAAAAAATTTAAAATATAAAAAAAATATTTTAAACTTATAATTGACAAATGGATCTGAAGTCGATCTTGAGATTTAAGTGTTAAAAGTTAAAATAGTATTCATTTATCTATGACTTATTTTTTAACACAAAATAATACATATTTATTTATTTATGACTTGTTTTAACACTTTTATGAGTAGGAACCTTTTAGATCTTTGAGAATTTTAGTCGGTTCTTTTTTCAACTGTCATTGTTCAAAAAATAATATTGAATCAAAAGCAATGTTGTTATGAAAGATTTACCTATTTAAGGCTCCACTTATTTCACATCAAATATTTCACTTTGAACACTTTTTGGTGGAAAATATTGCATATTTGTTTTATTGTCATTACAAACATGATTTTCTTTGACAAAAAAGGGCATACAACATAGGAACAAATTTTAACTCAATGGCAACTGATAGATCTGAAGTTGATTTATAGATATTTAAGTATTGAACTCAAAAGTTTAAAAAATTACTTATTTCAACACTTTAATGACTGGGACCCTTTTAGTTCTCCACGACCTTTAACATTCACCAAAATTAAGGGGCGCCCTAAAGGTTTACAATATGTATTGTATTGGTTTTAAAAATGAAAAATATCAAAATGGCCCCCGCATTCTTTCATTTTTAAGTCTGCGGCCCTCAGTAGAAACAGTTTAAACACCCTTGGTTGAAGTATTTAGTTACTTGGCTGGTTAGTTACTTAGTTACTTGTACCAGCATGTGCAAGGAAATCTGAGAGCAGTGAATAAAGAAATTGCAGCATATTGCTGACATGCAAGTGTTGATGTTAATGGAAATAAAACTTAAAAGAAACAGTGAAAAGGATAAAGTATGAATAGTTCACGCAGAGAGCTTCATGGAATGGGCTTCCATGGCCGAGCAGCTGCATCCAAGCCATACATCACCAAGTCCAAAGCAAAGCGTCAGATATGGTGGTGTAAAGCACGTCACCACTGGACTCTAGAGCAGTGGAGACGCCTTCTCTGGAGTGATGAATCACGATTTTCCATCTGGCAATCTGATGGACCAGTCTGGTTTGGAGGTTGCCAGGAGAACGGTACATTTCGGACTGCACCATGCACCAGTGTGAAATTTGGTGGAGGAGGAATTATGGTGCGGGGTTGTTTTTCCAGGAGTTGGGCTTGGCCCCTTAGTTCCAGTAAAAGGAACTTTGAATGCTCCAGGATACCAAAACATTTTGGACAATTCCATGCTCCCAACCTTGTGGGAACAGTTTGGAGTGGGCCCCTTCCTCTTCCGACATCTTTGTGACACCAGTGTACAAAGCAAGGTCCATAAAGACATGGATGACAGAGTCTGGTGTGGGTGGACTTGACTGACCTGCACAGATTCCTGACCTGAACCCGATCCTATACACACACTCCGCAACCTTGTGGACAGCCTTCCCAGAAGAGTTGAAGCTGTAATAGCTGCAAAAGGTGGACCCACACCATATTGAACCTTATGGGTTAGGAATGGGATGGCACTTCAACTTTATATGTGAGTCAAGGCAAATGGCCAAATACTTTTGGCAATATAGTGTATGTGTGTGTGTGTGTGTGCGTGTGTGTGTGTGTGTGTGTGTGTATATATATATATACTGTATATATATACACCAGTATTATTTATTTATAGCATATATAGTTCTTCCTAAAGATAAGTCCTGGACTTAAGCAAACACCTTTTTTGTATCATATAAGTGTGTATAATCATATGTGCATATGTGTGTGCATGTGTGTGCACTGTATTTATTTAAATTGTATGTGTATGTGTAAATATATGCGTGTATGTGTTTAAACTGCATATCTGTGTACACTGTATGCGTGTATAAGCACTGCAAATGTGTAAATGCGTGTCTGTGTGTATTTTTTGGCTGGCAAGTTGCGCCAAAATCCCGCCCACTTGTCTCAGCGTGCGTGCGTGCGTGCGTGCGTGCGTGCGTGCGTGCGTGCGTGCGTGCGTGCGTGCGTGTGCGTGTGCGTGTGTGTGTGGACAGGAAATCAACAGCATAGAGAGAGAGAGAGAGAGAGAGAGAGAGACAGACAGAGAGAGAGAGAGAGAGAGAGAGAGAGAGAGAGAGAGAGAGAGAGAGAGAGAGAGAGAGAGAGAGTAGTGGTCGATCAAGGCCTTGTTGTCACGCGAGCTCGCCGTCTGTCAAACCCTCCCCCCCGACCCCCCCTCTCTTGACAGGACGTTGGCGGGAGTCCAAAAGCTTGCGTGCGAACCAAAATGAACATAAAATATTTCATAATAGCAACAGCTGCTCAATATTGATGACTGCTGCTGGCTGACACTCATTGTGCTCTGTGATACAAACTAATAGTACCTCATTATACTACCATCAAATAATTCATTATACTGCCATCAAGTATTTCTTTAAAGTGCATACTACAATCAACTAATCCATTATACTTCATTGTACTTCAAATAAATACTTCATTATACTGCATTGTACTCCAAACAAAT
The DNA here is from genome assembly GCF_033978685.3 of Nerophis lumbriciformis. Lineage (NCBI taxonomy): Eukaryota > Metazoa > Chordata > Actinopteri > Syngnathiformes > Syngnathidae > Nerophis > Nerophis lumbriciformis. The sequence goes on along the minus strand of NC_084554.2, from coordinate 20,660,942 downwards.
ACTTAATTATACTGCATTTTACTCCAAACAAATGCTCCATTATACTGCATTGTACTCCATACAAATACTTCATTATACTGCATTGTACTCCAAACAAATACTCCATTATACTGCATTGTATTCCAAACAAATCCTTCATTATAATGCATTTTACTGCATTATACTACATTGCGGCTCAATCAAATACTTGATTTTACTACATTATACTGCAATTATAGTCCAATCGAATACTTAATTTTACTGCATTATTCTGCATTATACTACAATCAAATACACCAAGAATATTTCATTATACTACAATCAAATAAGTCAATATTACTTCATTACACTAAGATCAAATATATCAATGGTACGTCATTATACTGCAAACAAATATCTCAAGAATACTTCATTGTACTACAATCAAATACTTCAAGAATATTTGATTATACTACAATCAACTGCATCAAGAATACTTTATTATAATACAATCAAATATCTCAATAATACTTCAATAATACTTAATTACACTGCAATCAAATACCTCAATAATACTTCATTATACTACAATCAAATATCTCAATAATACTTCATTATACTACAATCAAATACCTCAATAATACTTCATTATACTACAATCAAATATCTCAATAATACTTCATTATACTACAGTCAAATATCTAAATAATAATTTATTGTATTACAATCACAGCCTTATTCCAAAATTTAATTATTTCATTTTTGTCCTCAAAATTCTACAGACAATACCCTGGTTTTTGGTCACCTCCCTGACTAAACGAAGAAGAATACAGCAATGAACAGAGACATTCTGGATGAAAACCAACACTTCCCATCCAACCTGATGGAGCTTGAGAGGTGCTGCAAAGAGGAACGGGCCAAACTGCCCAAAGATAGGTGTGCCAAGATTGTGGCATCATATTAAAAAATATTTGAGACTCTAAT
>NC_084554.2:20547500-20655000 GCF_033978685.3 Nerophis lumbriciformis | reverse complement strand
AAAATAGCAACGACAGTCAAACAAATAACGTTTTTTAAAATGTGTATGAGATTGTTTGATACAAGATACATGCATTTATTATAATATAAGAAATATAACAATGTTACAATAAACAACAACAACAAAACACATATTTGTGAACAAAACATAAAAGACAACTGAAAAATATCATCTCATCATTTTAGTGTGGGTCAGATACTGATAGGTCCTTTTTAATAATAATATATTGATAATGTTGACTTTTGGAATGATCCAAACCCTTATACTGTAATTAAGTAATCATATACAAGTATAATCCATAAGTGCTTTATATACTAAAATTATTTCATGCAAAGAAGAGAACTGTCAATGTATGTGTGGGTCGGGGGATGTGTGTTATGGTGTGTTAATGTAAAGTGTACATGCATGCTTGTGTGTGTGTGCGTGTGTGTGTCCATGTGGGAGGCAGAAATCAGGGATTCCCTAAAGCAAGTTCAGTAAATCCTCAGCAGGCACGGATTCTGAAGAATCGCGTGCAGTAGGGTGGGACTGCAAAGCTAAACCACACCCCTGCACACACACACACACACACACACACACACACACACACACACACACACACACACACACACACAAACACACACACACACACACACACACACACACACACACACACACACAAGTAACGTGTAGTTGTTCACTGCAATGCTTATCTAAGTGTTGTGGGGGTAAAGTAGATCCCCACCATGTACTCACCTGTCAATCCCATTAAATCCACGACTGTAGTTTCCGTGTGCGAGTCAGACCTCTTATCGCTACAACAATCTGCATCTGGTTAACCTCAGCCTCCCTCAATGTGATGGAATCCAGTGGAAAGCTTTGCAGTAGCACTTTTGAAATGATACATATCACATGCACACATGACAACAATCATCCAAACTTTAAATTTCATCCTTGATGTTTAGATTTTCTAAATGGTTGTGATTCAATCACCTCAGAATAAACTTGTTTTTTTAGGTAGCCTATTAGTGATGAGACTCACATGACATGTGGTCTTTGCAGCTAGGATGACAACAGCCAGTCTTTGCTGTTTCTTGCTATATTAATAGATTTGTAAGCATGTACTTTTGATAATTATAATAACAATAATAATAATTTAACAACATGACTCACAATACTGCTGCTTCTTATTTCAACTCAAAGATTGAGCATAAATGAGAATAGGGTAGACTTCATTCATCCCATAATGGGGAAATTATGGGGTGGTAGTGCAGATGAAAAAAGTCCACAAAAAATAAGGTAAAACCACATGAAAACAAGAGGGAAACATGAAAGACACAAAAATGTTCAAAGTTGTGCGATAATCCGTCAGCAAAAACATTCGCAGCTGCAACTGTAGCACAGAGGCAAGCTAACAGAGTTGCTAGTTCAGGGGTATCCAAATTGCAGCCTGGGGGGCATTTTTTATTGGCCCATGACACATTCTAAAGACAAATTAAAAACAACCTGGATTAGAACTTTACACAAAAAAGTAGAATATGCAATGTTGGGAGAATTTGCGTGTGAATGCTGAAATGCGCGAGCCGCTGAAATGCACAAGGCGAACCTAAAAGTTAACGTTAGCATGCTAACAGTTAGATTGTGTCAAGTACAAGCCATGTGACTATGAAACATACATGTGTAAAATTTGGTTTAAAAAAAAAAAAAAAAGTTAGCATGCTTACATTTGCATGTTATCAGTTAGCACATATCAAATACCAAGTTATACGACTCGAAGGTGTTCGGCTGCAAAATTGGTTGAATAAAAAGTTAGCATGCTAATGTTAGTATGCTAGAATGCTAATGTTAGCAGGCTAACAGTTAACATGTGTCAAGTACCAAGTTATATGTAAAATTGGCTAAAAATGTTAGCACACTACAATGCTAAAGTAAGCATGCTAACAGCTAGCATGTGTCAAATACCATGTTATAGGAGTTTGAGGTGTTCGGCTGTAAAATTTGCCAAAAAAATAAGCACACTATAATGCTAACATTAGCATGCTAAAAGTTAGCATGTGTCAAAAACCAAGTCATAAGACTGTGAGGCTTTTGGCTAAAAATTGGCAAGAAAATTTAACACGTTAATGTTAGCATGCTAACAGCTAACATGTGTCAAGTATGAAGTTATAGCAGTTTGAGGCATTTGGCTGCAAGATTGGCAAAAAAAAGTCAGCATGCTAATGTTAGTAATAATGCCTGAGCCTGAGTCAATCAGTGGCCACAACACTGAACAGCGCGGTCGGATTGTTTTGGTCACGTCTAGTGGCCAATACTAATGTAGTATTTGTATTTATAGTTCATTCAGCCCTTTTTCATGATTGAAAATGTCTAATTTAGTGCAAAATTACGTAGCATATGCTTAGTTACCGATAACACAAAGCTAAAATGTGGATGTTGTGTTCAGATAGTTTAGCATATATTGACCTACATTGTAATGGTTTTAGTATCTTTAATGTACAAAATGTATCAAATTGGCCCCCGCATCCTTAAATTTTTATTAATGTGGCCCTCGGTGTAAACAGTTTGCTAGAGCATTTAGCATCCCGCTGTTGTCACCTCCACTGTGTTACTTTACAGGCGGAAAAAGAAGAGAAAAGTCGTGTTTCAAAGTTTGGATAGTCAACTTAAGCAGTACATTTTTAGTTTTAATAGGAACATGATAGACAGGGACTTGGTGAGTTAGTCAACATAAAGGGTTGTCAACATTAGCAGGACTGATTAAGCGGGTTGTACTGTATTTGCTAAATAGGCAAATATTAAAATATGAGTCAGTGGAAAAAAAGGAGACAATAATCCAACATCAACACATCAATTATGTCATGTCACACATTGGTATTTTTTTTTTTCATTCATCAGTTGTGAATCCTTGCAGTAAGAATGAAAAGTGTGAACAATATTGATGACAACAACACAACACCTGTGCAAATAACACAACAAACCTTCCTTGCTTTCAGACTTTAATCAAGTTTATATTTATTGCCTTTCAAAAACAGGAAGATGAACTGTTTTTTAATGTGTACTACCGAAGCACATTAACCTCCGTGTTAATAAAAGTACTTCAAATAATTGTAATATTCAAAATACTTTTTAAGCGTGTGATTTACAACACAAAAGAGTTATGTAACGTTCAAACAAGCGACCTCGCAAACAAAACACTGCATGTTTACTTTTACAAAGAGTAGCTTTACGGCGTGCTCTTAGTCCCAAAGCAGCGTTTGTGCCGTGCAAAGACTTTATCAGCTCAGTAACATGACACAAAGTTTTTTCCTGCAAAAGTCAAAGTCACAAATAGATTTAACACTGCAGCAGACGCACGCCATTTTCTTCCCCACACATTGATGACAACACTAACAATGTCAGGCAGTGCTGCAGGAGATGCACAAAAAATACTCTCTAATCCACAGGTGTCAAATTCAAGGCCCGGGGGCCAGATCTGGCCCGCCACATCATTTTATGTGGCCCCCGAAAGCCTCGGAAAAGTGTGTGTTAATAAAATACTTGTTTTACAAAATGCAAATAATTATTTAGATTTTGACAGGAAAAAAATGTGTATCTTTTAAACGTTATTATCTAATCATGCCAAATATGACATTGTTGTATAATGTATTACAAAAATAGGTTAGTAAGGATAAAAATAAACAGTTAAATATTTGCTTTTCACCTTTACGTATGATGTATCCATTAGTTTGTACATGAAAAAAATCTAATAATCAAGTGAATAGGCAATAATGTAATAATATGAGGTGATTACTGGTACACATTCTATATCAATTCTGTTAATTGATGGTTTTGTTTTTGATGATTAATCACAAGTTATTGCCCGCATACATAATTTTAGTTAATTTAAAAAAAGAGACCCTATAAAGGCAGCCATTACTGCGATGTGGCCCTCAATGAAAACGAGTTGGACACCCCTACTCTAAACGGATACTTCTGTCAATAATTTTTAAAAAGGATACCGTGCACTCTACTACATGATAAGGCAGTGTGTCAGTTACTTACACTTAGGGTTTGAGCTACTAAAATTCAAATAAGTATAAAAAAGGGTGCTGTTTCTTAACCATCACCCTGAGAGCACCCTGAGAGGGCCACCAGAAAAAATTATCTGTTTCTGAGCTGTGGTCCTTATGGGCCGCAGCGTTACTCAGTTGTCAAACCCTTTTCCGCCACCTGACCTGGTCATGTCTTCTATAAAGAGACTTGATCCACTACAATTTGCCTATCAAGCAGATGATGCAAAGCTTTTTATACTTAACCACCTCTACAAACACTTAGAGAAGCCACCAGCCCATGCCAGGCTCTTATTCGCGGATTTTTCTTCAGCATTTAATACAATGCAGCCACATGTCTTAATAGAGAGCCTTGTGTCTAAATTGGAATTCTCTCACCAGCTTGTATTATGGATTTTAGACTTTTTAACTGGCAGAGAGCAAATAGTCTCTGTAAACGGCTGTCTCTCTGACTCTGTAACCATCTCCACGGGTTCATTCCCAAGTATGCGTCCTTTCACCCTTACTTTTTATGATGTATACTGATGAATGCAGGAGTATAGGCAGGAGAACACCTATCCGGTTCAATTCTCTGCTGTCCTTCTTCTATGGTTCACAATCAAAGCATTAGAGCGCCCTAACAGATTTTATCTCCTGGTGTAACTGTAACATTTTGGATTCAACAACTTGCTGCTCCAAATAAATTGCTCATTGAGGGATTAATAAAGTTATATGAATTGAATTGAACGCAACCCAATCCTCCATTCTGTACGTCAGCGCAGCACGTCATCATACGCATGAAAAAAACATTTTCAAAGGCAGTATAGTACCGTTTTCAATTCATTAGTACCACGGTACTTTATTAGCATCGGTATAACGCAAAACCCTAGTGTGTACTATTAGTGGGTGTGTTTATAACAACTACAAAAGTATTTAAATTAGTATTTATTATGCACTACCTGCTGTCACCATGGATACACTCATTTACTGCAAATTCATGTGAACTGTGCTGTTTTGTTATGTTGTGTAACATGCAGCACACATATATCATCTGTACCACCTTTTCTTGACTATTAGCAGCTCCTCCAGTGTGATTTACAACGCAACCTAATTTTTAGCAGAACAGAACCTATCTTTTAATACGGTGAATGTGCACTCTGGGAAACTAATGCTGGAATGATCTCGATCACAGGGGTCAAACTCAAGGGCCGGGTGTCAGATCTGGCCCGCGACATCATTTTATCTGGCCCGCAAACACCTGGAAATTATGTGTCAATAAAGTACTTAATATTTTCTCACTAACTGTAATGGAGGTTTTTCATTTTGACAGAAATAATTAATGTACTGCTTGAAATTTCATGCCTTTTAAACTTTAATAGTATCCATTATTGCAACAAATATTACAGCATATTATCATACTTTTCAAAAAAATGTTGTCTAAATAAAAATACTTAACTTTACAGCAAACGACCATCAAATTAATAAAAAATTATAATACATTAAACGGTGTTCTTTACAGCATATTACTGTAAATTGAAAAACACTTTTAAAAATTTGCCTTAAAATTCTGTTGACTGAGCTGCCATATTTTTACTGCAAAATATATATATTTTTAAAGTGTATTACTGTAAATGGAAAAACGATACATTTGTTTTTACGGTAGAAAAACTGGCAGCTAAATTGCCAGAATAAAAAGGAACTTGTACTGTTTTTCCATTAACAATATAATGTTGTAAAAACCAAAGTAAATTTAATAGTAAAATTCTGGCAACTAACTGCCAGCTTTTTCCGGTAACCCCCACCCCCCAAAAAAAAAACTGGTACTGTTTTTCCATTTACCGTAAAATGCTGTAAAAAATTTAAAAAGCACTATATTTTACAGTGAAATTTTGTAAATGTAAAGTTTTTACTGTAAAATCGACAGTCTACTTAAAACAATTTATATAATTAATCATGAAATCCAGAGGCAAATTCATACATTATTCACTGTTACAATCAGCCCTCTAAAGTCAGCCATAACTGCCATGTGGCCCTCAATGAAAACCAGTTTGACATCCCTGATCTAGATGGAAGAAGAAAAAAAATGAGCAACAGTAAAAAAAAAAAATGCCAGTAGTCACTACTGGCTCAAAATTTGCTTTTTATCCATCCAGCCTTTACAAAATGTAAAGGCTGGATCGATCACTGGATAGATGATATGTCTAATATTACTATTTTTGCCAAGACAAATATTTAACGCTTCTTGTCACCGTGGTAATTTGTGCGTAACTGTGCCATTTTGCAGGTACATTTCACACCTGCTAAATATAGACACAAAACCGTTTCATGTTTGTAAGTCACACGGTGAGTGCTAAAAAATTATATTTGCATCCCATGCTCCCAGTATAGTGTGTTCTAATATTTGTTTGAAGAAAAACACACTAAATGCTTTGTGTTAATTATTTTTGATTATTTAAGAGAAACAATCCTCAGCTTAATAGATCAACTTTCCGAGAATGGATTGTTGATTGCACTTCTAATACTACATTTGGTGCCATCTCATGTATCTCATGTGTGCTGCTATGACAATAGAGTTCTTTGAATCTTGAATGTACTCACATTTACACACATACACACATTTTGCACAAATTCCAACACTTGCATGGTGACACGTAGCACCAGCATGAGAGATTGAACACATATGACTGGCACGACAATCCAGTAATGCATTACTTCCACGCACGCTTGAAACAAGCCATAATTGTGCTGGATCACGCTCAGCCGTGCAGACGTTAGTGGAAGTGACAGCAAGGAGCAGTTTGAGGATTAATATTACACACACATCATCTTCAATCTTCATGTCTCACCAAAATATTACATTTTTATCATTTGGATGCAATTGCAAGTAGATTTAAGCACAATTAGTCAACATGAAAACTGAAAGTACACAATTGTAAAGGACTGATACAATGCTACAACAACCACAAAGTCCTGCCCCCTCAATTAATAAACCACTGACAACGGAAACAAACACCTTTTATACACACAAGATGGAATACTAGTGCCTGTGCAGCCTTGCAGTGTATCTGCGCTACTTAGTGCAAAAGGTGATTATTACAATGTATATAGGCAGACGGATGTCAACATAATCGGTTGTCGACAAAAGACAATGACAATACAGCCATGCTTTTATCTTGAAGTGTGTGCATGTTTTAATGTGATGTAATTAGACAGTAGTTATGTTGCTGCTTATCAATAATGATGATGAAGTTAACAATACTGAAACACATGTCAACATAAATGGAACATTTAATAGGAACACGTCGTCATGTATCCTCCTCTGAGTCATCCTGCATCCTCCTCTCAATCATCATGCATCCTCCTCTCAGTCATGCTGCATCTTCTTCTCAGACATCATGCATCCTCCTCTCAGTCATTCTGCATCTTCCTCTCAGTCAGCATGCATTCTCCTCTCAGTCATGCTGCATCTTCTTCTCAGTCATCCTGCATCCACCTCTGAATCATCCTGCATCGTCCTCTCAGTCATCATGCATCCTCCTCTCAGTCAGCATGAATCCCTCCTCTCAGTCATTCTGCATCTTCCTCTCAGTCATTATGAATCCTTCTCTCAGTAATCCTGCATCCTCCTCTCAGTCATCATGCATCCTCCTCTCAGTAGTCATGCATCCTCCCCGACGTCATCCTGCATTTTTCTCTCAGTCATCATGCATCCTCCTCTCAGTCATCATACATCATCCTCTCAGTATTCATGCATCCTCCTCTAAGTCATACTGCATTCTTCTTTCAGTCATCATGCATCCTCCTATCAGTCATCATCCATTCTCCTCTGAGTGATCATGCATTCTCCTCTGAGTCATACTGCATCCTCATCTCAGTCATCATACATCCTCCTCTCAGACCTTGTCCTGGAGTGCACTCCCTCCCTCCTCCCTCCTTCCTTTTCAGTGAGTGACTCATTACATATACAATGTAGTCCACTGTGCTCCTTGACCACCAGATTTACTCTTCACACGCAACCCACTTATATGTTCTCATTCATTCAATTATTCCGTCTTTATTACTTTAAATCTTTATTCCTCATTATTTAATTGTCCATCCATCCATCCATTTCCTACCGCTTGTCCCTCGAGGGGTCGCGAGGGTGCTGGAGCATTTAATTGTATTCATTTTTATTCCTCTTTATTCATATTTATTCATCTATATTCATACATATTCTTCAGTCAGCTTTATTTAATCCTTTACTTCAACAAGAGTTTTTATTTGGACAACAAACACCATCCTCCCAATACTTCAGTTATTAGGACTTTATTCACAGACTTCTAACATTATTGTACAATAGTGCTATTATTTTCATCATACAACTATAATTTTATTCTCATAATTCTGACGATATTTCAGCGGTATTATGTTTTTTTGTTTTCGCTGATATTCCCTCTTATGAATTAAATGTCATAAATATGTATTGTGCATGTGTATTTGTAAATGTATATGTACATTTATGTGGATATGAATGTTTGGTGTGTATATGTGTATGAATATACATATATTGTACAGTGTAATACAGTATGTAATATCAACACATCTAGTTTATTGTTTTTTTGTGATCATAGCTTTTTATCACAACATTCCTTCTCCTGAATATTCATATCCTGCCAATGCCACATCAGGAATATGATCCATTTTTTGCATTTTCCCTCCTTCACTGACTAAGAAATAAAAATATTCACTTCCATCTTTTTTGTCATTTTTGGCTTTGTGTATCAATTCATAATGCACGCAATCTGTGCACTTGTGTGAACCTTTGGTGACTGTGTGTGTGTGTGTGTGTGTGTGTGTGTGTGTGTGTGTGTGTGTGTGTGTGTGTGTGTGTGTGTGTGTGTGTGTGTGTGTGTGTGTGTGTGTGTGTGTGTGTGTGTGTGTGTGTGTGTGTGTGTGTGTGTGTGTGTGTGTGTGTGTACGTACAGTGTCATTAGTCATTGTATAATAGGAGTAAAAAGACAAAAGCTTGTTTCTACAAGACTGTGATGTTTCCTTCATAGTCATTCACTCATTTCTTCTCCGGTTGCTTCAACAGATCGTTTTCATAACCACTTCTCTGAGGTCACGGCCTCGTCTGCAGTAGTCACGCAACCCCCTTGCCTGCCCGCCCAGCGATACACTCAGACACATGCATGCACACACACACGCACGCACGCATGCACACACTCACACATACACATACACACACTCTGTAACCACGTCGCCACTTAAAGAGACAGCACCAGCTTCCTGTATGCCGCCACATCATGGGTCAGCGTGTTTATTTTTGGCGCTTAAAGCGATGCAACCTCATATCATAACCATAACCTGTACTGCAGGTGGAATGCAAATGCAAACTGATGACGATGATGATGAAGCTTTGACTGACTTGAGACAATCAAGCTTGCTGACGCTTCATGTCGAATTTAGAAATATGTAGAATGTTCTTAATGTATTTTGTGCAAACATTGTGCATGCCAACTTTTACTTCAACGTGTGAATAAATGTAATAAACCGTTAAGGGAATCACTAATCTTAATAACCTCTTAAAGCCTGACTGTGACAGGCCTGCTAGAAAAATACATATCTAAATACATGTTTGATGTAAATGTACACATGTAAAATATATGTATGATGATGTTGTATAAAACTATTAAATAAATAGGGCTGTAAATCTTATGGCACCACACGATTTAATTTGATTCGATTCTTGGGGGTAACGATTCGATTAAGAATTGATTCTCAATTCAAAACGAATTTCGATTCAAAATGAATACTGTTTTTGATAATATTGGGTGCCAGTTCTATAATTAACTATATTCCTCCATAAAATAGATAAACAGCTCTGTACAATTGATATACTACTTAAAATAATGATGATGATGCACAAAACCCAAAACCAGTGAAGTTGGCACGTTGTGTAAATCGGAAATACAAACAGAATACAATGATTTGCAAATCCTTTTCAACCTATATTCAATTGAATAGACTGCAAAGACAAGATACTTAATGTTCGAACTGGTAAACTTTGTTATTTTTTGCAAATACTAGCTAATTTGGAATTTGATGCCTGCAACATGTTTCAAAAAACCTGGCACAAGTGGCAAAAATGACTGAGAAAGTTGAGGAATGCTCATTAAACACTTATTTGGAACATCCCACAGGTGAACAGGCTAATTTGGAACAGGTGGGTGCTATGATTGGGTATAAAAGCAGCTTCCATGAAATGCTCAGTTATTCACAAATAAGGATGGGGCGAGGGTTACCACTTTGTGAACAAATGCGTGAGCAAATTGTCGAACAGTTTAAGAACAATATTTCTCAATGAGCTATTGCAAGGAATTTAGGGATTCCACCACGGTCTGTAATATCATCAAAAGGTTCAGAGAATCTGGAGAAATCACTGCAAGTAAGCGCTGATATTACGGACCTTCGATCCCTCAGCGGTATTGCATTTAAAAGCGACATCTGTGTGCAAAGGATATCACCACATTAGGTCAGGAACACTTCAGAAAACCACTGTCGGTAACTACAGTTCGTCACTACATCTGTAAGTGCAAGTTAAAACTCTACTATGCAAAGCAAAAGCCATTTATCACAACAACACCCAGAAATGCCGCCGGCTTCGCTGGGCCCGAGCTTATCTAAGATGCAAAGTGGAAAACTGTTCTGTGTTCTGACGAGTCCACATTTCAAATTTTTTTTGGAAACTGTGGACGTCGTGTCCTCCGTACCAAAGAGGAAAAGAACTATCCGGATTGTTGTAGGCGCAAAGTTCAAAAGCCAGCATCTGTGATGGTATGAGGGTGTACTAGTGCCCAAGGCATGGGTAAGTTACACATCTGTGAAGGCACCATTAATGCAGAGGATAATTTCACCACACCTAGTGTGTGTGTGTGTGTGACAATCATTGGTACTTTAACTTTTTAACTTTAACTGAAAGGTACATACAGGTTTTGGAGCAACATATGTTGCCATCCAAGCAACGTTATCATGGACGCCTCTGCTTATTTTAGCAAGACAATGCTGTGTTACAACAGGGTGGCTTCACAGTAAAAGAGTGCGAATAGACTGGCCTGCCTGTAGTCCAGACATGTCCCCTATTGAACATATGTGGCACATTATGAAGCCCAAAATACCACAACGGAGACCCCTGACTGTTGAACAAGCTGTACATCAAGCAAGAATAGGAAAGAATTCCACATGAAAAGCTTAAAAAATTGGTCTCCTCAGTTCCCAAACGTTTACTGAGTGCTGCTAACTGGAAAGGCCATGTAACACAGTGGTAAAAATGCCCCTGTGCCAACTTTTTTGCAATGTGTTGCTGACATTAAATTCTAAGTTATTGATTATTTATTAACAACAAAAAGAAGAAGTTTCTCAGTTCGAACATTAAATATCTTGTTTTTGTAGTCTATTCAGTTGAATATAAGTTGAAAAGGCTTTGCAAATAATTGTTTTCTGTTTTTATTTACGAATTACACAATGTGCCAACTTCACTGGTTTAGGGTTATTATAAAAATATGAAATAAATAATATTTATTGTATATGTAAAATATGTACATGATGATGTTTACAAATATGAAACAAATTATATGTATTGTACTTGTAAACATGATGATGTTGTATAGAAATATAAATTAAATTATATTTGTTGTACATGTAAAAAATGTACATGATGATGCATAAAAATATGAAATACATGATATGTATTGTATATGTAAGCTATGTACATGATTATGTTGTAAAAAAAAATTGTAAATGGTATTTGTTGTACATGTAAAATATGTACATGATGATGTTGAATGAAAATATGAAATACAATATATTTATTGTACATTTAGAAGAAAAATCCAATCGTTGTCACATTTAAACAAACATGAATATATCTTACATACGATCAATGATGCAATAAGTTCTTTAATACTATTATAGAATTATGATACAAACCCCGTTTCCATATAAGTTGGGAAATTGTGTGAGATGTAAATATAAACGGAATACAATGATTTACAAATCACTTTCAACCCATATTCAGTTGAATATGCTACAAAGACAACATATTTGATGTTCAAACTGATAAACTTTTTTTTTTTGCAAATAATCATTAACTTTAGAATTTGATGCCAGCAACACGTGACAAAGAAGTTGGGAAAGGTGGCAATAAATACTGATAAAGTTGAGGAATGCTCATCAAACACTTATTTGGACCATCCCACAGGTGAACAGGCAAATTGGGAACAGGAGGGTGCCATGATTTGGTATAAAAGTAGATTCCATGAAATGCTCAGTCATTCACAAACAAGAATGGGGCGAGGGTCACCACTTCGTCAACAAATGTGTGAGCAAATTGTTGAACAGTTTAAGAAAAACCTTTCTCAACCAGCTATTGCAAGGAATTTAGAGATTTCACAATCTACGGCCCGTAATATCATCAAAGGGTTCAGAGAATCTGGAGAAATCACTGCACGTAAGCAGCTAAGCCCGTGACCTTCGATCCCTCAGGCTGTACTGCATCAACAAGCGACATCAGTGTGTAAAGGATATCACCACATGGGCTCAGGAACACTTCAGAAACCCACTGTCAGTAACTACAGTTGGTCGCTACATCTGTAAGTGCAAGTTAAAACTCTCCTATGCAAGGCGAAAACCGTTTATCAACAACACCCAGAAACGCCGTCGGCTTTGCTGGGCCTGAGCGCATCTAAGATGGACTGATACAAAGTGGAAAAGTGTTCTGTGGTCTGACGAGTCCACATTTCAAATTGTTTTTGGAAACTGTGGCCGTCGTGTCCTCCGGACCAAAGAGGAAAAGAACCATCCGTATTGTTATAGGCGCAAAGTTGAAAAGCCAGCATCTGTGATGGTATGGAGGTGTATTAGTGCCCAAGACATGGGTAACTTACACATCTGTGAAGGCGCCATTAATGCTGAAAGGTACATACAGGTTTTGGAGCAACATATGTTGCCATCCAAGCAACGTTACCATGGACGCCCCTGCTTATTTCAGCAAGACAATGCCAAGCCACGTGTTACATCAACGTGGCTTCATAGTAAAAGAGTGCGGGTACTAGACTGGCCTGCCTGTAGTCCAGACCTGTCTCCCATTGAAAATGTGTGGCGCATTATGAAGCCTAAAGTACCACAACGAAGACCCCGGACTGTTGGGAATGGGAAAGAATTTCACCTGAGAAGCTTAAAAAATGTGTCTCCTCAGTTCCCAAACGTTTACTGAGTGTTGTTAAAAGGAAAGGCCATGTAACACAGTGGTGAACATGCCCTTTCCCAACTACTTTGTCATGTGTTGCAGCCATGAAATTCTAAGTTAATTATTATTTGCCAAAAAAAAAATAAAGTTTATGAGTTTGAACATCAAATATCTTGTCTTTGTAGTACATTCAATTGAATATGGGTTGAAAAGGATTTGCAAATCATTGTAATCCGTTTATATTTACATCCAACACAATTTCCCAACTCATATGGAAACGGGGTTTGTACATGAATACATTATTGTAAGTATTGTTTAAATTATTGCCTTCTACATCCAGTCCAACCGAGCATTAACGTGCTATAATCTGATTTAGTGACATATTTTTGAGATCTGCTGCTCAATTAATTAATGAGACGATACCAATGTTATTTCATTTCAATTAGATCTATTTACTGATCACTCGTGGAAACATATGCAACAAATGAACAGTAAACAATATCATGTGCAGCAAAGGAAGGAAGGATTAGAAAGGATATTAAAAGCCCAAAAAGACAAAATTACAATAAAATAGAAAGGAATTCGTCATAAACGTTGATTGAAAGCAGCTAACGAATGCAAAGGAAATAAAAATATCTATCCATCAATGTTCTATTATTATTACTCATTAGGATGAGCTCCACTTTAAAGATTCACTATTGATTGTTGACAGGACATATAAGTATATACATATTTCAAAGTGCATACAGTACATACGACATGCATATTCACTGTACCAACATATGTATACTGTATATACTTTTGAGTATATATACAGTACATATATATACTGTACAGCATACAACATATTGTAACTAATGTGTATATTGTATATAGACAAATAACAACTGTACAGAGCTGTCCCAACAGAAACTACAACTTGTGAGAGGGACATGCTAATTGCTAGGCCAGAAACAAGTAAAGCATTCAACTATTTGCTAGTTATCAAATAGTTTTTTTTATTTAATAATGTGATTTTTTTATTTATTTATGGCGACTGGAAAGAGAAAATCAATTGTGACCTAGATGTCATAAAATGTACTTAAACATGTCATAATTATTATTATTAATATGTGTCAGACAATCTAAATCTCAATCTAAATCTAAAAGTTAAAGCTTGTGTGAATATTTAAGGAGCGCATGACGGTGACTTGAGACATGTGAGGAGGCGTGTCTTCTCCATGCTAACGCGTTTAGCAACATATTGAGGTCATTCACTCAATGTGGCGTGAGAAGAAAAGTATCTGCTGGATCGAATTGCTTCAAAGTGAGGCACCTCCATCAATGTACTGTATGCCTTTGAGAGCAAACCACACACACACACACACACACACACACACACACTTATATATACAAATTACTATATATACATATACACACATGCATACATATACACATATATATAAATATATGTATGTACATATATGTACGTACATATCTGTAAAGAAATGATACCACTTCTATCTGCTACAACTCGGTCTATCCATGATTGTCTCCACTCTACATTGAAGGACTGTCTCACTTTCACTTTCATTTCCAGCATCACAAACATGTTCACTACTTCCTCTTTCACATTCTATTTGTTTTATCGAGTGTGGATGCATCCATATACGTATTTATCAACAGCATACTTTAGCAGCAGTATCAGATCAGAATGTAAATACTTTATAGCCTACAGTATATACAGTGCATGCAGTGCATATACACACAATATATGCACTGTATGTATTGTGGAGTCTCACTCAAGTACTACCTGACAGGTAGACACCTCACAGGGGAGGAGCCAGGGCATGGAGGCAGAGTGGAACCAGCCTAGGCCGCATCATCGAGGGGCGGTACGTACCGCTGTACATACTCAATCAGCCTGAAGTGGCACCAACTGTGCGGTAGGGTGGGGCCCAGCTACAAACTTTTCTTCACTCTGTCTCATTCAGGTCTGGCTCTCCTCTGTGTCTAGGCAGGTACATCAGGCGGTAAGCTGAGACATCCACTATTTCCACATTAATGACTTTACTGGTGAAATGTTTTCTGATATTATGTTTCTCTTAATTTATAGGCAAATATCTAGGACATTAAAGGATTTTTGAAAAGATTTATGTTTGTTCATTGAGACTTTAAGTTTGAAGCTTCCCCACCCTGCCCTTCCTAAAAGGACCTGTTCAATAAATGCCCATCTTCGGCTTTCTGCAAACCGTATCCCTTGTCTTGGTGTGAATCAGGTACCACGGTATATACTTTATACATACACTTTAGGGCATACAGTCTATACAGTTTGTACCTAATGACATACAGTATGCATATACTATATGCATAGTACTTAATGGCATACAGGTTACTACATGTACGGTAATGTATGGCATACTATATATACATATATATATATATATATATATATATATATATATATATATATATATATATATATATATATATATATATATATATATATATATACACAGTACAGGCCAAAAGTTTGGACACACCTTCTCATTTCAATGTGTTTTCTTTATTTTCATGACTATTTACATTGTAGATTGCCATTGAAGGCCTCAAAACTATGACACCTGTGAAGTGAAAACCATTTCAGGTGACTACCTCTTGAAGCTCATCGAGAGAATGCCAAGAGTGTGCAAAGCAGTAATCACAGCAAAAGGTGGCTATTTTGAAAAAACTAGAATACAAAACGTTTTCAGTTATTTCACCTTTTTTTGTTATGTCATGTGTTCATTCATAGTTTTGATGCCGTCAGTGACAATCTACAAAGTAAATGGGTCATGAAAATAAAGAAAATGCATTGAATGAGAAGGTGTGTCCAAACTTTTGGCCTGTACTGTATATATATATATATATATATATATATATATATATATATATATATACAGTATACATTCACTATGTATATACTTTAAGACATACAGTATGGCTGCATCTCAAACTGGGTTATCGTTCACGCCTCTACAAAAATGTCTGCCGGCATCGTCAACAAAGTTGAATTTCAGAGTTTAGTGTGAACTTCCTGCAGGTCACAGAAATAAAGTGTCAGCATGAGAATGTTCAGATACAAGACATCTTTGATTTGGAGCTATATTTATATTTACAGTACAAGGATGACATGTCAGCATCTTTCTTTGCATGACTGACAGCACATAAACTAGGTTACACGCTTTGATGGCTAATAATTTGTCAAACTTGTCACCACTCCTATAAATAAATATATATATTTCTACTTTGCTGTACAACACATACTTCTATAATATTTGATTATTTCTTTACACATTACTACGCAATCAAAAGATGTTCCATATGTTAAAAACGAATACACTCCACACTGTACCTCTTACGCTCCTGAACCAACACACACACACACACACACACACACACACACACACACACACAGGGTGTGAAAAATGTTCCCTTTTTTGTGTTACTTATGTAATAACTTTGTACACAAATACATAACATGATTATTCCACTTTAAAGTTTGACCTTACTATCAGACTGACTACAGCTTTCAAACATCAACACTTGGTGCCTGATTTAGTAAAGGTTTGCGTGTACTTAAACACGTGCAATCCTGATAGCACACGCAAAGCTGATCTACTAAACGTGTGCAAAGTGGATTGTGTCTGTTAAGTGAGAGAATAAGGTTTGCAATCCATATTGCGTCCCTGTCTTCATTAATAGGCAAAATATATGCTGACCATCATAACGGCCACAATACTGGGAGAAGAAGACGTAAATATAAGTATTTAACAAGCGCAATATGATTTATCAACACTAATCACCGTTTTGCAAGCACTATTTTGCATTTTATTTAGCACGTGTCAGAAGGACATGCAAACTGACAGTTCCACACACAGCTCCGAGTTTAGTGCTCGCGCTGCACAGACAGACTTTGGACAGATGAGAATCCTCCGTCATACGTGTGTATGTCAACATTTTGGACTGTCATAAATAAAACAAATATTACACATATAGTTTTTTCAGCAACATCATTTTATAATTATAATTATATAATGTAGGGCTGATTAAAACAAAATCATATGATGCGCCTTGGTGACATTTAGTATTTTTTATGACGTATTAGATTTTTTTTTTACTGCATCTGCAGAGGATTAAGTGCAGCTTTTCTCCAATGAGCGCACCTTCAGCTGTAAAAAAAAATAAATAAATAAAAAAGGTTTTTATGTAGATGCAGAGCAGGCAGGACTGCTTCTAAAATACCCATAAAAAGTAGAACATGTCTCCTGCATGTTTGAAAACACCACAGGTAGTTAAATGATAACATGAATGTGCAGTAAATGAAAATGTCTCTATGGTGATGTCCCGTACAGCAGTGGTCCCCAACCTTTTTGAAACTACGGACCGGTTAACGCTTGAAATTTGTCCCACGGACCGGGGGGGTGAGGGGGTATGGGTGTTATGGTATTTATTTATTTTTTTAATTTTTGTCATAAAAAAATACAATCATGTGTGCTTACCTATAGACTGTATTGATCTATATTGATATATAATGTAGGAACCAGAAATATTAATAACAGAAAGAAACAACCCTTTTGAGCGAATGAGTGTGAATGGGGTAGGGAGGTTTTTTGGGTTGGTGCACTAATTGTAAGTGTATCTTGTGTTTTTTATGTTGATTTCATAAAAAAAAATTTAAAAAATAAATAAATTAAAAAAAATTAAAAGAAATTAAAAAAAATTAAAAAAAAAAATTTTTTAATTTAAAAATTAAAAAAATAAATAAATAAATAAATAAAAATTATTGTGCAGCCCGGTACCAATCGATCCACGGACCGGTACCGGGCCGCGGCCCGGTGGTTGGGGACCACTGCCGTACAGTACACGCAAAATACTTATTTAAATAAGGCGGTCTCACCACTTTTTAATTGTACACACAGTCTTAGTAAATCACGCGCAACACGCCCACTACTAGTACATGCTGTTTTATAGATTGCTCACACTGTTTACCGCCTGGTGTTTGGATCTTAGTAAATCAGGCCCTAAAAGTGTGACACACACTAATATAAAATTGACACACTCTAACAGACACTGACACACACTAACACAAATTGACACACACTGACAGACAATAACATACACTGACACACACTAACAGACACAGACACAAATTGACACACACTAACAAACACTGACACACACTAACGCACTGACAAACACTAACAAACACTGACGCACACTAACATAAATTGACACACAATAACAGACACTGACACACGCAAAACACGAACTAACAAACACTGACACAGACTAACATATACTGACACACATTGACACACACTAACACACGCAAAAACATACTGGCACACACTATCAGACATTAACAGACACACATTGATACACGCACTAACAGACACCGACACACATTGTCACACACTGACACACTAACAGACACTGACACACACTAACACACACAGACACACATTGAAACACACTGACAAACACTGACACACACTGGCACACACTAACACATTGACACACGCTAACAAACACAAACACGCACCAACACACACAAACAGAGACTAACACATTAAAACCCACTGGCACACATTGACTCACACTGACACACACTAACAGACACTGACACACTAACAAACATAGACACACTGACACACACTAAACAACACACACACACACACGCACACTGACACACACTGATGCACTTTGACACACACTGACAGACGCAAACACACAGTGAGACACACTGACACACAATAACAGACACTGACATACACTAACACACACTGACACACACACGCACACACACTGACACACAGCGACGCACTTTGACACACACTGACACACAACAAACACTGACACACACTGACATACACTAACACATGGGTCCCCAAACTACGGCCCGCAGGCCGGATACGGCCCGCCAGCGTCCAAAATCCGGCCCGTGAAAAGTCCCAAGTTAAAAAAAACGTACAATTTTTTTTAATTCGTCCTTTCTAATCCATTTTCTACCGCTTGTTATCTTGGTGTCTCCGAGCCGCTCAGGCAAATAATATTGTCTAAAAATGCATTTTCCATACAATAACGTGACAGCATACCGACATCCCGACACTGCGGCGCGAGCGCGCGGCAAGTACGTGCTCTTTCAGTCAATTAGTGTGCGAGGAATATATATATATACATATATATATATATATATATAATTATATATATATATATACAGCCCGGCCCCCGGCCAAATTGTTTTAACCAAATGCGGCCCCTGAGTCAAAAAGTTTGGGGAACCCTGCACTAACACATTCACGCACAGACACACACGCACGCACACTGACACACATTGACACACGCGTGCAATTTGTGAACAAGATTGCTTGACAAACATGAAAGTGTAACACCACTAATTTCCAAAAGATTTCTCATACTTTCATGTATTTGTGGTGTACCGCCACAAATACGTACTGTTGTCTCTTGCTCACAAATGCATCATCACACAATAAATACATAATAACACAATAAACACTTCATAACACGTCTGGACCCTTCCCCTTCTATAAGCAATCTCAGGCGACTTTCTTATTTGTTACATTAATGGAACAACAAAAAGAAGCAACAGAAGAAAGGTTGTAGTTTTAAACATATTTCTCATATTCCTATGATTTTTATATTACTTTTTGCAAATGTGCCTCGGTCATTTGTGGAATGATACGAAGATTTATTGCATATGCTAGCTTGTCCTGAATTAAATACAATGTAAATTACAGTGTAAAAAGAAGTGGAATGAACAAAAGGGATTCTTGCTGTCAAGAAAGACGATGTTTATTATTACACAGTAATTATGAAATGAAGTTTGATAAATGACAAGTAAAGCATTGCAAGCTGTGATGGAAGAAGAAAGGTTGCATTGTGAATCAAGAACAGTAATAGGAGTGCATGAAAAATAGATGTTGGTCAAATCACATCCAGATCCAAACGTGAGTAGAAACAACGGTTTGAAGTCTGCATGCGTGCGTATGATTCATATTTCAAACATTTGCAATTTGATGATGAAAACAAACCCTGGCACATTAGCATGGACAATTTCCTCGCTCCGCACGCAAACTTACACTAAGGGAGGGCGAGAGACTGTGTGTGTGTGTGTGTGTGTGTGTGTGTGTGTGTGTGTGTGTGTGTGTGTGTGTGTGTGTGTGTGTGTGTGTGTGTGTGTGTGTGTGTGTGTGTGTGTGTGTGTGTGTGTGTGTGTTAGCAGCTGTTTAAATTCAGCGCTGTGTCCAACATGCCAACTCAAACATGATCCTTGTGGACGGAGAAAGAATTTGACACACTTCTTTCTGTCGCCTGCAATATTCTTTAAATGCGCTTATTAAATGTATATATTATGCTTTATGTTTGTCAGGGCCAAATATTTATCATGACAGCTGTTTGTCGTCTCTATCATTGTCCTGATGAATAAACCTTCATATTAACGCCGCTCCCTGATGGCGCCAACTCTAACAAAAACATCAACATAACCAGAACCTGCAGCAAATAAAACATTTGGTCAATTAAGTTGGAGAGTTCATGGAAATATTTGATCATTGTGCATGAAATTATTATATCACAACAGACATTTTAGCAACACTCTTAAATTGACATCCCACAGACTGACTGACTCACATCGACGTAAGCAGATGTCAACATAAGTGGAACCAGCTGTCCAGAGACATGAACAAAAACATTTTTTATGATATATCTTGGAGTTAAATAATAACACCACACTGTATGATAATATATGTTTAGGTAATTAATAACTTGACAATATGTTGGGGTTTGATAATAACATCACAATATATGATAATAAATGTTAGAAAATAACATCACAACATATGATAACCATTTTAAAGTTAGACATTATCATCACAATACATGATAACACATGTTAAAGTTAGATAACATACAGTATGTGATAATACACATTTTAAAGTTAGATAATAATGTCACAATATATGATAATATAAATTTTAAAGTTAGATAACATCGCAATATATGGTAATAAATGTTATAGTTAGATAATAATGTCACAATATATAATAACAAAAATGTTAAGGTTAGATAGCATCACAATATATAAGAAATGTCAGTTAATCAATTATTTTTCAACCTAGTTTTGTTGACATGTTTTGAATAGAAAATAAAATGTTGCATTTGGTTACTTTTGAAAAAATGTCCAAGTAAGTATGAATATTAAAGCTTTAAACTGGCAGTTTGATTCTATAATGTATTTCTTTTGCAGAAACACACAAGTGATGATAAAGAAGTTAACAATAATACGACACATAAACGTAGACCTAAACAGAACTTTTTTCATATAAATGACACCTTTGTCGACAAAAGCGGTCAACCAAGTATGTCAACGTCAGCACTTTTTACAAATAGGTAGAACGTGTCGAGTGTATTATCGAGTTTTGCGTTTATGTTGAAGAAGCATGTTAGTCAGTTTGTTAGTTAGTTAGTTGTTTTAGGACACTTTAGAGCAGGGGTGTTCAAACTTATTCCACTAAAATGCCGCACACTGAAAAATTTAAGCATGCGGAGGACATTTTTATATTTTCATTTTAAAACGGTACTTTAAAAAAAAAAAAAAAATTTAGGGATCCAAAAGGGCGACACTTAGAGAAATTTAAAAAAATAAGTTGTTGGTCTTTTTACTTTTAACACTAAATCTCTAGATCATTTTCAGATGTATCTGCAGAATTATACATTTTCATTATCTCTTTATGTTGTTGTTTTTTTGTTTGTTTCATGTCCTTTTTGTCAAAGAAAATTGTGTTTATTTATATGACAAAAATGTGCAATATTTTTCCGAAAAAATATGATGTGAAGTAATTGGAGCCTTGGATAGGTCAATTATTTATAATAACATTGATTTTGGATCATTATAATTTTTTGTGTTATTGAGTTGACATTCTCATTAAATTTTACCTGTTTGATCTTTTATTCCACTTTTTTATGGGTTTTTTTGTTTTATTTTAATAGTATTTTTAGAATGTGCCGCGGACCTTTACAAAATTCGCTGTGGGCCGCAAATCGCACCAGAGCCACACTTTGGGCACCGCTGCTTTATAAGTAAATTAATGATTAAATATTTCAGAAATAAATTAGTACAAATTACATGATTTTGAGGAGGTAAATAAAGAACACACAAGCTTTGTTTACTGTCACACTAAAACTCACCTTTCATTCTTGCGACTAACAAATCAAGCCCGAGGGTTTGAAGGACAAAGCGAGCCTGAGTCATGCAACCAAGAGCTCCACCCCCAATCCTCTCTCTCCTTCTAGCTCTATCTGTGTCTTTCTGGCCATCAACACAATCTGCATGCTGACTAAATTGACACCATAAGATGTTTGCTGCTTGCTACAATCTGATCTTTGCTCGATATTGAAAAATAACATTGTTCTATGCTTAAAGCTATTTGTTCTCAGTGTTTAAGTAAATATTATTTTCAAGGCCGCACACCTAAAATCACATGTAAAACACTAATGTATTCAATGTAAGGCGTAAGGTGGTTCTGACGATACAGAATATATTATCTGTGTATTATATGTGAATATTATATTATTTTGCACACAAACTACTGTACTGTACCACTATTATAGTCCATTGTTTTCAAACAATATTTCTCATCAAAAAGTTTGCTTTTCTTTTAAAAGGCAAGTTGCATGTTAAAGTTGTGGGGTTTGGAGTGGGCCAAGCACAGCAGCGGGGCTGCTTTAAAATACGCAAATTCCAAGTAACGAGCTCGGTTATGGAACGCAATATGTTCGTAGGTTGAGGAACCATGTATATTCTGCATATTCATGAAGACATTGCGCTCCTCATTTTGTCCTTTGATGCAATTCCCTGTGCACAGCTTTGCGTGTGCTATCAGATTTGCACGTGTTTCAGTACACAGAAACCTTTAGTAAATCAGGCCCCTGTGCATATAATTGATAACAAGTACAAAAGTATTTCAATTAGTATTTCATGTGTATGACCTACTGTCACCATGGAGACACTCATTTACTGCATGTTCCAACCTGCGTTTTTTTTTTTTTGTTACGTTCTGTAACATGCAGCACCTCCGTTTCTGGACTATTAGAAGCACAATATAGACAACAGAAAAAATATGTTTTTTGTGATTTTGTATTTTCTGAATTTTTGTTTTTTGACTTGTTTTTCCTACATTTGTACATATTGTATGTATTTAACATTCTTGTGTTTTCACATTATATTTCATTTTATTATCTAACAGAGCTGCTGTGATAATTTGGTTTTAAGTACCAGCCTAACAGTGTATTAACGCCATCTTGTCTACGTATGTAGTACCAATGGTGTATATAACTATTGAATGATACCCTTGTGGGTACAATCTGATGGCTACTACACTGTATGATATGTTATATGGATTTTATAAAAAAAAAACAAAAAACTGTTGCACTTTATATACTTCTGCACTTTGAGTGATGCTGCTCAAATATTTTAACTTGACCACATTGCATGCTGATTTGTAACTAGCACCTTGTGTCATTTGCACGTGTATGTTGAATAGCTTTTTATTATGTAATTTTAATGTTGTTATGTATTTTTAATCTTGTTGCGTAATTTCAATTGTGGATTGCTAAATGTGCCGTAAAAGGACTACAGATGGAAATTAGCATGGTGCTAAATCTGGTGCAGCCATCTTTTTAATGTAAATGCACATTGTCCTTTAAATAAACAAATACTTTATTTCCATTTTTTTCCATTTGTATTTAATTTACTCAATATCACATAGAAACAATTGATACAACATTACCATGAATCATGAATGAAAAGGGGCAGAAATAAGTATAAACGTATAATATCTGCCCAGTATTCACACAAATACCACATTGGCTATTCAATGTGGGACCCTTATGGCAATATTTCTATTTCATAACATCATCTTACTCAAAGTCATATCTTATCATCATGATGATTTTTACAGGGGTTTTTTTTATAAAGAAAAAGATTCACATTTTTTTTGTTTCACTGTCAAGTTTGTTACATGAACTAACATCTTTGATTGAAATGCTTATTCCATTGTCCCTGATCTAAAACTAGACTTTTTGAAAATCTCAATTCCTTTTAAGTTATAACAACTTTCTCTTTTCACAAGTCCGTTTTTAATGGGTTTTTTTTAATGTGCTTTATTCTTCATTTTTACAATATTGCACTCTATAAGTTCATAACATTTCAATAAGTTGAATTGTTTTACTATGAGGTTTATTTCCAATAATAACTTTTACAGCTCTCTTCTGCAAAGGGAAGATTGAATTTAAATATGTTTTACAAGCACTACGCCACACTTCAGTACAGTATGTTAGATATGGAACAATCAGTTAATTATACAAAAATATATAATGCTTTTTGATTTAGCAATTCCTGCACATGATGTAAAATAGCAATAGTTTTAGATATTTTAACCATTGTATAATGTATATGTGATTCCCATGACCAGTGTTCATTTATCATAGCACCCAAAACTTAATCTCTACTACTACAAAATCTTTCAACAGGTGGATAACACTCTAAAAAATGTATATTAAAAGTGTGAATTCTGTTAATAACTCCAGTGCTTTTATTTTCAAGCTCAACAGGAAGTGAGTGTGTGCATGTTTTGTGATGTTAGACAGTAGTTGTTTCTGACTAATGATAATGTTAATGTTAACAATACGTCAATACGACATGCGACACATGTCAACATAAACTACATTTGTTCATAGAAATTACATCTTTAACTTTGTTTTTGTCAACACAAGCGGTCAAACATGTATGTCGAATTAAGCAGTAACTTTTTAGTAACAATAGGACAATGGACCAGAACTTGATAAGTTGGTCCACTAGACATGTTGTCGCCATAAGCGTGTTGTCGCCATAAGCATGTTCCTGTGTGTCGCTGCAATATTATTATAATAGTCAGATGAGAGTTAATGAGGGGTTCATATTTCACAACTTGTACAGTAAGAGAATGAAAAAGATGAAAGAGAACAAAAGCTTTTAATTTTGTTGCTTTGGTGGTTTTTCAAATTACAGGCATGAACATCAAGCAAGTTTGTTGTGTGGTGACTTGAATGTAAATAAACTTCATCTTGTAACGACAAACTACTTTCAAGTGGAGCAGCTTCAATAAAACACTGAAGCATTTTACTCTACAGACAATAACAACACACCATTTCCAGTCTCTTTCTGAAGTTTGTCAAAGTCAAGTAGAACCATGAACAAGAACATACACACACTATATATATATGTGTATATGTATATATATATATACATTTATATATGTATATATGTAATATATATATACATATATAAGTGTATATATACTGGACATATACATAGATAGATAGATAGATAGATAGATAGATAGATAGATAGATAGATGGATAGATAGATAGATAGGTAGATAGATAGATGGATAGATATAGAATTAATACGTATCATGTATTTATGATGGTGTTGCCAGGAAAAAAATAATTACATTTACTTATATTTAATTATATGCATTTACATTTATTAATATTTATTTATATTTACTTATATTTACTTGCATTTACGTACATGTATGTACATTTAACATATGTACTTACATTTACATACACTAACTTACATTCACTTACAGTATATTCATCCATTCATCCATTCTCCCATCCATCCATCCATTTTCTACCGCTTGTCCCTCTCAGGTTCGCGGGAGGCTGGAGCCTATCCCAGCTGCATTCGGCGGAAGGCAAAGTATACCCTGAACAAGTCGCCACCTCATCGAAGGGCCAACAAAGCACATTTACTTATATGTAATTATATCTACTTACATTTACTCATATTTCTTAAATTTAGATACATTTACAATTATTTAAATTAAATTACATTTACTCACAATTACTTACATTTATAACGATTGGACATTACCACTTTTGTCTATGATAAAAAATATATATATATTTTGTATTATTAGGTCCATCAGTGCTAAATATTATAAACTTATCACTTTCCTCTGGCACTGTTCCCCTAGCATTCAAGAAAGCGGTTATTCATCCTCTGCTCAAAAGACCTAACCTTGATCCTGACCTCATGGTAAACTACCGACCGGTGTCCCACCTTCCCTTTATTTCGAAAATCCTCGAAAAAATTGTCGCACAGCAGCTAAATGAACACTTAGTGTCTAACAATCTCTGTGAACCTTTTCAATCCGGTTTCAGGGCAAATCACTCTACGGAGACAGCCCTCGCAAAAATGACTAATGATCTACTGCTAACGATGGATTCTGATGCGTCATCTATGTTGCTGCTTCTTGATCTTAGCGCTGCTTTCGATACCGTCGATCATAATATTTTATTAGAGCGTATCAAAACACGTATTGGTATGTCAGACTTAGCTTTGTCGTGGTTTAACTCTTATCTTACTGACAGGATGCAATGCGTCTCCCATAATAATGTGACCTCGGACTATGTTAAGGTAACGTGCGGAGTTCCTCAGGGTTCGGTTCTTGGCCCTGCACTCTTTAGTATTTACATGCTGCCGCTAGGCGACATCATACGCAAATACGGTGTTAGCTTTCATTGTTATGCTGATGACACCCAACTCTACATGCCCCTAAAGCTGACCAACACGCCGGATTGTAGTCAGCTGGAGGCGTGTCTTAATGAAATTAAACAATGGATGTCCGCTAACTTCTTGCAACTCAACGCCAAGAAAACGGAAATGCTGATTATCGGTCCTGCTAAACACCGACATTTATTTAATAATACCACCTTAACATTTGACAACCAAACAATTACACAAGGCGAATCAGTAAAGAATCTGGGTATTATCTTCGACCCAACTCTCTCGTTTGAATCACACATTAAGAGTGTTACTAAAACGGCCTTCTTTCATCTCCGTAATATCGCTAAAATTCGTTCTATTTTATCCACTAGCGACGCTGAGATCATTATTCATGCGTTCGTTACGTCTCGTCTCGACTACTGTAACGTATTATTTTCGGGTCTCCCTATGTCTAGCATTAAAAAATTACAGTTGGTACAAAATGCGGCTGCTAGACTTTTGACAAGAACAAGAAAGTGTGATCATATTACGCCTATACTGGCTCACCTGCACTGGCTTCCTGTGCACTTAAGAAGTGACTTTAAGGTTTTACTACTTACGTATAAAATACTACACGGTCTAGCTCCGTCCTATCTTGTCGATTGCATTGTACCATATGTCCCGGCAAGAAATCTGCGTTCAAAGAACTCCGGCTTATTAGTGATTCCCAGAGCCCAAAAAAAGTCTGCGGGCTATAGAGCGTTTTCTATTCGGGCTCCAGTACTATGGAATGCCCTCCCGGTAACAATTAGAGATGCTACCTCAGTAGAAGCATTTAAGTCCCATCTTAAAACTCATTTGTATACTCTAGCCTTTAAATAGCCCCCCTGTTAGACCAGTTGATCTGCCGTTTCTTTTCTTTTCTCCTCTGCTCCCCTTTTCCTTGAGGGGGGGGGGCACAGGTCCGGTGGCCATGGATGAAGTGCTGGCTGTCCAGAGTCGGGACCCGGGGTGGACCGCTCGCCTGTGCATCGGCTGGGAACATCTCTGCGCTGCTGACCCGTCTCCGCTCGGGATGGTGTCCTGCTGGCCCCACTATGGACTGGACTCTTACTATTATGTTGGATCCACTATGGACTGGACTCTCACAATATTATGTCAGACCCACTCGACATCCATTGCTTTCGGTCTCCCCTAGAGGGGGGGGGTTACCCACATATGCGGTCCTCTCCAAGGTTTCTCATAGTCATTCACATCGACGTCCCACTGGGGTGAGTTTTTCCTTGCCCGTATGTGGGCTTTGTACCGAGGATGTCGTTGTGGCTTGTGCAGCCCTTTGAGACACTTGTGATTTAGGGCTATATAAATAAAGATTGATTGATTGATTGATATATATATATTTTTTATATTACAACTTTATTACTATGTATGGGACTACCACTTGTCTTATTTATTCATTTATTTATTTCATTAAATCAATAAAATGTATTACAACTTTAGTTTCATCCATTTCAAAGTTGTGGTTTTTAGTTTGTATAGACTTTTCAGGGTAATAAGTTACATTACAATAGTGCACGCATTAACACGTCCATGATATAACTATCATCTTGATCTGTCTCCTCTTCATCGTATACCACTTTTGTCTAATATAAAAAATAGGGTAACATTTTAGTATGGGGAACATATTCACCATTAATTAGTTGCTTATTAACATGCAAATTAGTAACATATTGGCTCTTAATTAGTCATTATTAAGTACTTATTAATGCCTTATTCTGCATGGCCTTATTATACAACCAGTAAGCCATTAACTCAGCGTCTTCCCTCACTAACCTCAGAATTATTGCTTATTAGTACTAAGTAAGGAAGTTGTTGTATATGATTCTCCCTTTAATACCACTTAATGAATATGGTCTGTTCTTACATAACAAAACATAACCCTATCCCTAACCCTCATCCTAACCCTAACCCCTAACTCTAAATTAAGTGTTTGTTTCTTAGAATATGTTCCCCTAATGACCAAATAACTCTAAATTAAGTTTTTGTTACTTAGAATATGTTCCCCATACCAAAGTGTTACGAAAAATAGTTGTATTTTTATATTACAACTTTATGACTCGGGGACTATCATTTGTCTTTATTCATTTATTTATTTATATATTTATTTATTTGATTAATATATATTTGAATAAATATATTAATTAATTGAGTGTCATCCATTTCAAGGTTGTGGTATTTCATAGATTTTGCGGGAACACAAAGTGTTTGCCATAAGTGACACTACAACAGTGCACGCATTAACACGTCAATGATATAATTATCATCCTGGTCTCTCTCCTCTTCATCAGCGCTTGTCGTCGTGACGATAATTACACACGACAGCATCCAACAATGGTGTTGGACCAACAAAGGCTTGTCCTCGCTGTTCATGAGTTGTGTTTGTGGAACTCTAGCGTACATTCGGGTCGTCTGTTCGCACACACAAAGCAACACTACACACTGAGCAACACTACACACAAAGCAACACTAGCTGTTACAGTTGGCGTCTAACTGGACTCTTGGCACCGCTTTGAGTGATTCACTTCTGGCCTTTTGTGATCCCGCAGGCTTTGTTCGAGCCAATGGAGTCCAGCGTCAGTCAAGCGAGTTCAGTTCTGCGGCACGAGAGGCCAAGCAGGACAAAGCAAGTGTCGAGTCTTTGATTGTCTTTGATTCAAGCTACTAATGACTTAACTATGCTCAACTCCTCTGTTCACATTGCAAGGATTAGCGTCGCCATTAGCAGTTGTGCCACTTAACAGCTATTGTGTGTATTACTTGGGGGTGGAAGGGCAACACACATGCAGGAGGGGGGTTTTGTTTTAGATTTTTTTATTAGTTTATGGACGGTGCCCATGATACGTTATTCTTATTCACAAGGAATCGATGGGTGCACCAGATTTAGCTAACAGCTAATTACCATTTGTAGTCCAGAAAATAAATGACAACACTACTAAAAACAATAAAACGACGACTTATTAAACATCTCCTCACACAGAAAAGAATACAACACAAAACAGCAACATATACAAAAAACATCTACACACCTCCTCTCACAATCCCCCGATATTCAAAGGGAGACCATACAACTGTTCATTTATATAATGCATTGGCTGGAAAGTATAAGTCATAAAGTGCCTGTGCAAAGAGGCCTACAATTCATGAAAAGCTTATAGATACAATGCATGAATTAAAAATGTTTATTTTATTACAAAAAAATTATTTACAATTATTTTCTAAAACGCGTGCTCTAAACCCATAATTTATACAATACACTACAATAATACACAGGTCTCTTAGTGTTAAACTACTGTAATGATGCACCTGTTTATCATACTAAAATACTAATCCAGTCAATGTTGTCAACACTTGTTGCTCAATGATTTGTTTTTTTGGAGCAGTTATTTTCAAACTGTGGCTTTATCTCGTGGTACGCCAAAGAATCACTTGATTAAAGTACAGTGTTTTATTTTCTTATACTCAAACACAGTGTTACTGTTCGAATTGTGTGTAATGTGACAGTGGCCAAAAATGTTCAATCCATCCATCCATCCATTTTCTTCCACTTATACGAGGTCGGGTCGCGGGGGCAGCAGCCTAAGCAGAGAAGCCCAGACTTCCCTCTCTCCAGGCCAGCCGGGAGACATAGTCTTCCCAACGTGTCCTGGGTCTTCCCCTTGGCCTCCTGCCGGTCGGACGTACCCCAAGCACCTCCCTAGGGAGACGTTCGAGTGGCATCCTGAGCAGATGCCCGAACCACCTCATCTGGCTCCTCTCGATGTGGAGGAGCAGCGGCTTTACTCTGAGCTCCTCCCGGATGACAGAGCCTCTCACTCTATCTCTAAGGGAGAGACCCGCCACCCGGCGGAGGAAACTCATTTTGGCCGCTTGGACCCGTGATCTTGTCCTTTCGGTCATAACCCAAAGCTCATGACCATAGGTGAGGATGGTAGATCGACCAGTAAATTGAGAGCTTTACCTACCGGCTCAGCTCCTTCTTCACCACAACGGATCGATACAGCGTCCGCATTACTGAAGACACCGCACCGATCCGCCTGTCGATCTCACGATCCACTCTTCCCCCACTAGTGAGCAAGACTCCTAGGTACTTGAACTCCTCCACTTGGGGCAAGATCTCCTCCCCAACTTGGAGATGACACTCCACCCTTTCCCGGGCAAGAACCATGGACTCGGACTTGGAGGTGCTGATTCTCATCCCAGTCGCTTCACACTCGGCTGCGAACCAATCCAGTGAGAGCTGAAGATCCTGGCCAGTTGCAGCCATCAGGACAACATCATCTGCAAAAAGCAGAGACCTAATCCTGCAGCCACCAAGATCCCCTCAACGCCCTGACTGCGTCTACAAATTCTTTCCATAAAAGTTATGAACAGAATCGGTGACAAAGGGTAGCCTTGGCGGAGTCCAATCCTCACTGGAAACGGGTCCGACTTACTGCCAGCAATGCGGACCAAGCTCTGACACTGATCATACAGGGAGCGGCTTGCCACAATCAGACAGTCCGATACCCCATACTCTCTGAGCACTTCCCACAGGACTTCCCGGGGGACACGGTCGAATGCCTTCTCCAAGTCCACAAAGCCCATGTAGACTGGTTGGGCAAACTCCCATGCACCCTCAAGGACCCTGCCGAGAATGTTAAATATACTTGTTAAATAAAACCTCTGCCTTGTTTTTAATGAATACTTAGGCTTACTATTCTACTGTATTTTAATGTTGGTCATTATGGTGTTACTAGGAGAGACAATTTTTTGCTGAGGTGGTACTTGGTGAAAAAAGTTTGAGACCACTGATTTAGAGCAATTGTTACAATAGTGGTATCGTCTTGTTTTAAAAAAAATAATGTATCTAGTATAATCAATGCTTGTCCGTACAGCGATCTGATTGGCTTCATGGTGGTTTGATTTGCTTGTCCCAGCAAATCATACAATATATCCTATAAGAGAGAATGAGAACATGCAGATATGTTTTTGCAGCTTCAAGAGAAAGAGAGTTATACCTGAGATTAGATATATTCCACTTTAGTTTATGATCTGAAATTTAGATTACAGTCACGAGTAATCCCAAAATATTATGTTTCTGCCACAGTTTTGATCGTTTTCCCTTTTACCAGAATGCTTGCATGCACCCCTTGAGAGTGTTGTTTATTTAAATATATGGTCACTGTTTTTCCTGTATTCAGTGTTAAATATGAGTGTTTGAGCCACTCTGCCACTTTGTCCATAGTTAGTTTGCTTATGTCAATGTGTCATCAGCATACAATAATGTCTCTACCTAATCACAAACTGTGGGGAGATCATTCATGTATGTTCAAAATAAAAGGGGCCTTGTGGTACCCCAATACTACACCTTTAAAGTGACACCATTTAGTGTGTAATTCTGACGCACTGAGAGAGGTGAATCAATTAGAAAAGCAGCAAATTAAGTGTCTTGGATGAAAGTTTAAAGTTAGTTAACTCGTTAAGGAGAACACATTGGTAACAGTGTCAAATACTTAAATACTCAAATACATCTCCCCTTACTGTACCTCCTCCATTAAGCTTGTCCTTAATGGCCTCTAATAAAAATCAGCAGGGTGGGAGAGTCAGCACTCATAATAACTCATGTACCGGGAAATTAATAACTTTATGTTTGCAAACAACAGCATCTTAACCTAGCATGACATACAACTTTCATGCCACCAGTCCACCATCCTGAACACAATATGTACACAACCAACTGTACACATCATACTGAACACATCATAGTGTACATTATCCTGTACACAACACATTGCACACATTATAAAGTACAGATTAAACTGTACACAACTTATTGTATACATTATCCTGTACACATCATAATGTCTCCTCTCTGAGCTGCCACTTTACCGTGGTAGAGGAGTTTGCGTGTCCCAGTGATCCTAGGAGCTATTTGTCCGGGGGCTTCCATGCCCCCTGGTAGGGTCTCCCAAGACAAACAGGTCCTAGGTGAGGGATCAGACAAAGAGCAGCTCGAAGACTTCTATGGGAATGCATCAACAAGGACTCAGATTTCCCTCACCCGGACGCGGGTCACCGGCGCCCCACTCTGGAGCCAGGCCCGGAGTTGGGGCACGATGGCGAGCGCCTGGTGGCCGGGCCTGTCCTGGTGGCCCGAAGAGGCAACGTGGGTCTCCCCTCCAATGGGCTCACCACTCATGGGAGGGGCCACAGAGGTCGGGTGCATTTTGAGCTGGGCACTTGGCAGTCTGATCCTCGGCTGCATAAGCTAGCACTTGGGACGTGGAACGTCACCTCGCTGGGGGGGAAAGAGCCCGAGCTAGTGCGCGAGGTAGAGAAGTTCCGGCTGGATATAGTCGGACTCACCTCGACGCACAACAAGCGCTCTGGAACCAGTTCTCTCGAGAGGGGCTGGACTCTCTTCCACACTGGCGTTGCACGAGTGGTGTTTTGTTATTGGACTTTTGTGCTCGTCACAGATTGTCCATAACAAACACCATGTTCAAACATAAGGGTGTCCACATGTGCACTTGGCACCAGGACACCCTGGGCCGCAGTTCCATGATCTACTTTGTAGTTGTTTCATCGGATTTGCGGCCTCATGTTTTGGACACTCGGGTGAACAGAGGGGCGGAGCTTTCTACTGATCATCACCTGGTGGTGAGTTGGCTGCGATGGTGGGGGAGGATGCCGGACAAACCTGGCAGGCCCAAATGCATTGTGAAGGTTTGCTGGGAACATCTGGCAGAGTCTCCTGTCAGAGAGAGTTTCAATTCCCACCTCCGGAAGAACTTTGAACATGTCACGAGGGAGGTGCTGGACATTGAGTCCGAGTGGACCATATTCCGCATATTGTCGAGGCGGATGATTGGAGCTGTGGTCGCAAGGTAGTTGGTGCCTGTCATGGCGGTAATCCTAGAACCCGTTGGTGGACACCGGCGGTGAGGGATGCCGTCAAGCTGAAGAAGGAGTCCTATCGGGTTCTTTTGGCTCATAGGACTCCAGAGGCAGCGGACAGGTACCGACAGTGGTCGCAGAGGCAAAAACTAGGACATGGGAGGAGTTCGGGGAAGCCATGGAAAACGACTTCCGGACGGCTTCGAAGCGATTCTGGACCACCATCCGCCGCCTCAGGAAGGTGAAGCAGTGCACTGTCAACACCGTGTATGGTGCGGATGGTGTTCTGCTGACCTCAACTGCGGATGTTGTGGATCGGTGGAGGGAATACTTCGAAGACCTCCTCAATCCCACCAACACGTCAGAGTGGATCGTGAGATCGACAGGCGGATCAGTGCGGCGTCTTCAGTAATGCGGACGCTGTATCGATCCGTTGTGGTGAAGATGGAGCTGAGCCGGAAGGCAAAGCTCTTAATTTACCGGTCGATCTACGTTCCCATCCTCACCTATGATCATGAGTTTTGGGTTATGACCGAAAGGACAAGATCACGGGTACAAGCGGCCAAAATGAGTTTCCTCCGCCGGGTGGCGGGGCTCTCCCTTAGAGATAAGGTGAGAAGCTCTGCCATCCGGGGGGAGCTCAAAGTAAAGCCGCTGCTCCTCCACATCGAGAGGAGCCAGATGAGTTGGTTCGAGCATCTGGTCAGGATGGCACCCGAACGCCTCCCTAGGGAGGTGTTTAGGGCACGTCCAACCGGTAGGAGGCCACGGGGAAGACCCAGGACACGTTGGGAAGACAATGTCTCCCGGCTGGCCTGGGAACGCCTCGGGATCCCCCGGGAGGAGCTGGACGAGGTGGCTGGGGAGAGGAAAGTCTGGGCTTCCTTGCTTAGGCTGCTTCCCCAGCGACCCGACCTCGGATAAGCGGAAGAAGATGGATGGATGGATGGATGGACATCATAATGTACAATCACACTGTTTACACCATACCATGCTATATACATTACTGTACACACCAATCATATTGGCACATAAAAAGAGAGTCAAGGAGTGTAAAACGTGTACCAGTACCCCGACAGTTGAAACATGCACCACAACAGCTAAAACATGTACCACTACAGTTCAGACATGTACCACCACAGCTGAAACATGTACCGTATATATATCCATCCATTCATCCTCTACCGCTTTTATATATATATATATATATATATATATATATATATATATATATATATATATCCATCCATTTTCTACCGCTTATTCCCTTTGGGGTAGCGGGGGGCGCTGGAGCCTATCTCAGCTACAATCGGGCGGAAGGCGGGGTACACCCTGGACAAGTCGCCACCTCATCGCAGGGCCAACACAGATAGACAGACAACATTCACACTCACATCCACACACTAGGGCCAATTTAGTGTTGCCAATCAACTTATCCCCAGGTGCATGTCTTTGGAGGTGGGAGGAAGCCGGAGTACCCGGAGGGAACCCACGCAGTCACGGGGAGGACATGCAAACTCCACACAGAAAGATCCCGAGCCCGGGATTGAACCCAAGACTACTCAGGACCTTCGTATTGTGAGGCAGATGCACTAACCCCTCTGCCACCGTGAAGCCTATATATATATATATATATATATATATATATATATATATATATATATATATATATATATATATATATATATATATATATATATATATATATATATATACATTACAGGCCAAAAGTTTGGACACACCTTCTCATTCAATGTGTTTTCTTTATTTTCATGACTATTTACATTGTAGATTGTTACTGAAGGCATCAAACCTATGAATGAACACATGTGGAGTTATGTACTTAACAAAAAAAAAGGTGAAATAACTGAAAATATGTTTTATATTCTAGTTTCTTCAAAATAGCCACCCTTTGCTCTGATTACTGCTTTGCACACTCTTGGCATTATCTCGATGAGCTTCAAGTATACCTTTGAAGTGAAAACTATTTTAGGTGACTACCTCTTGAAGCTTAAAGTGTACTTAAAGTGTCCTCTTTTGGATTATAACAAAACATATGTTCTTTACTGCAAATACAAATAGTTTTTAAAATTCTTTCTGTCTGGGTTACAGTAAAATTACCATTAAAAAAAAAACCACATATGTTTTTATAAAGTAAACATCAAAGACAATAATCAATAGCTATCAGTGTTTCTTCATCCTATGACTTCATGTTTTTAATACTCACTACAACTACAACAAAGCAATGTTTGGTTTCATTTTTAATCCAATATCAAAATAATAATAATAAGCAGTAAAACGTTACAGCTTCACAAAGACCCCCAGTGGACAATAAAAAGAGCTACAGCAGAGAAATATTCAACAAGAAGAAAGTGAAATAAAAGTACACTTCTTCTTGTCGGCTGAAAGTAGGAATATATGAAGAATTTATGTATGAATGTATGAAGAATGCATGTCTGAAAATAATAAATGTAAGAATATAAGAATGTATAAAAGTAAAAACCCATGATTTCAACCTTTCAAAGTTACTCTTGGACAACAAATTTTTTACCTCGGTATTTGTCAAATCCAAGTCACGGCCCTGGTTGTGGCTCAGAGAGCGAACGGAGGCGACAACAAGTAAGCTAGATAGATGGTTCGCTAACTAGCGAGCTTGTTTCGGCGCTCTCGACCATGGTCTTAACTTGTTTTCTTCTATTTATTTTGGAGTACCGAAACAAGCTTGCTAGTTAGCTAACCACCTAGCTAGCTTACCTGTTGTCACCTCCGTTCGCTATCAGAGCCACAACGTTGGCAGCTGTCCACTTTGCTGCTAATCATATCAGCGAGTACCCGCGGCTAAGGAGGGCATTCAACACATTTTGTTTGGTACATATTTCTATTGATATTTCATTTAGAAAATGCCGAAGTGATATTTTGACGCAAAAATTAATGTTTAAAAACATGAATTTCCACGTAACTGCAGAAATCTCACATGTCTACTGAATGTATGAATGTTTGAATATGAAAATATGAATGTTTGAATATGAATTTATGAATGTTTGAATATGAACTTATGTATGTATGAACGCATGTGTGTATGTATGTATGTATGAATTGATCAACTACATGTGTAACAAAGCAGGATGAATATTTACTGTCGTGAACATATTAATTTCTATGCTTTCACTTCGAAGTGCAGTGAAACATGTTTATGTTGACACCCCTCAAATTTGCTGACTGATGTCAACACAAGCGCTGGTCAACATAACTGGAGTAAAAACTCACTTATGACTTTGTTCACAGAAATAGAATCCAGCGTAAGGCAGCCATGCTTTTATTTTAAAGCCGAACAGGATGTTCAATGTGTGCATGTTTTAATGTTTAATGTACTGTAGTTACGCTTATACGTAACTACAGTACAGTAGTTACGTATAAGCTTTATGATTCAATATAACGTTTATGTCGACACAAGCGGTCCCCCACGTATGTTGCCGGAGATTAGTTTGTCGACATAAACGTGTTGTTGACATAAGCGTGTTCTGCTGTGGTTATTATAACCACCCCATAATATATAATGGTGTTCATCTGGTTCATTCCTTCTTTATTTGTATTTTTTCTGCTGCTTATGGGACAGGAGTGGGACCAGATTAGCTCTGCTTTCTCACCCTCCTTTTGGACGGTTGGGCTTGTGAAGTTTTGACATGTTCCAAATAAATTATTGAAATGGAATAATGCGTGTGTGTGATACACAACAAGTTATGTCATTTCAGCACAGGACACATACGCACACAGACACAGACGCGCACACACACTAAAAGAGTGTAATATAAAAGCGTGTTTACCTTGAAAGAAGCTTTTAACTCTGAGGTAAGAAACTGCAAGTCTGAGCACAGAAAGTTTGTCCAGTTTGGAAATGACGTCAGCAGAAAAAGGCAACAAACTCCCCAGTCGATCCAACTCAGCGTTCAAACGATCTCGATGTCGTTTGGACGGATTTGTTTTCTCGTTAGCAGACGACGGTTTCCTGTCAGCAAGACGACATGCATCAAAACATGAATACTTTTATTCCTATTATTGTTCTTCTGTGAACTTTTTACAGAAATGCAAGTGTTGAATGATCATAATC
The DNA here is from genome assembly GCF_033978685.3 of Nerophis lumbriciformis. NCBI lineage: Eukaryota > Metazoa > Chordata > Actinopteri > Syngnathiformes > Syngnathidae > Nerophis > Nerophis lumbriciformis. The sequence continues at coordinate 20,617,147 of NC_084554.2, read as the reverse complement.
ATGTGAAAAGTCATAACTAACAATTTATAATCACAGCATTTGCAGCTTCTCACAGTCATCTGTACTTGATTTGCAGAAAAACTACAATTACTGACAAGTTGTTTGATTGATATTTGTTATTGATATATAGATTTATCCATTGATTTATTGTTTCATGATAATAGTCGCATGAGCATCTTTCAGCACACAAAACGTTTGTTGTTCTTGACAAATACAACAAATGAAGGTATTTGCAGCAAACAAAGATGATTTATGAAAGCTGTCCTAATTAAAATAATACACTTATAAATGATAAAATGATAAATGGGTTGTACTTGTATAGCGCTTTTCTACCTTCAAGGTACTCAAAGCGCTTTGACACTACTTCCACATTTACCCATTCACACACACATTCACACACTGATGGAGGGAGCTGCCATGCAAGGCGCTAACCAGCACCCATCAGGAGCAAGGGTGAAGTGTCTTGCTCAGGACACAACGGACATGACGAGGTTGGTACTAGGTGGGGATTGAACCAGGGACCCTTGGGTCGCGCACGGCCACTCTTCCACTGCGCCACGCTGTCCCTATCATTATCAGACATTATCAAGTCTTTTTTCTCCTTACTTGAACTGAATTCATCTTCACAACACACAAACATTTATTTTCATTTAACATAACACTATCAACTTGACCAGCTGATTGCTTAATAGTCATATTAGAAATATTGATGATCTTTTATGAGCACAACTTGTTCTCCAACTAAAAAACAAATATGATTCATATACTAGTTGTTAACATACACTTTTCATAAACTTCACTTCAACAAAATTCTATTTTCAACATATTGCTTTACTTTCTTTGATTGTCAAAATGCCTTTTATTGAATCATAAATCACTGCAGGATTTTAATTAATAATTTCAAGACATTCAATCGCATCAATCGATTTTTACATTTTAAAGGAAATAATGAATGTGTATCATTATATGCAGTAATAATTAATGTAATGATCTTAATAAAATATTAGGACTAGAACAAATAGTTGATATAGTTATAGGATTATATTAAAAAGTTGACATAATATTAGGACTATAATGGAAGGTCAATAAAATATTCAGATCATAATAAAACTTTGATCAAATATTATAACTATAATAAAAAGTTGATAGACTATTGGGACTGGAATAAAAAGTTTATAAAATATTGGCAGTGCAATTAAATGTTTATGGGTTATTAGAACTGGAATAAAAAGATGATAGAATATTAAAAATAGAATAAATGTTAATAAACTATTAGGTCTATAATAATTAAGTTTATAGAATATTAAGAATAGAAAACAACATTTTTCAATTATTAGGACTATAATAAAAAAAAGTTACTATAAAATAAATCTAATAAAGAGTTAACAAAATATTAGGACTTTAAAAAAAAGTTTATATAATATTAAGACTGTAATAAAAAGTTGATGAAATATTAAGACTCTAATAAAAAGTTAATAGAATATTAAACCATAATTTAAAAAAAGTTGATAATATAAAAGGAATATAATAAAAAGTTAATAAAATATTAGGACTATAACAACACGTTGATAACATATTAACAATAGAATAAAAGTTCATAGTATAATAGGACTATGAGAAAAAGTTTATATAAATATTAGTGGTAAAATAAAAAGTTAATAGAATAGTAGTACTATAGTAAAAAGTTGATAAAATATTAAGACTAGAATAAAAATGTAATAAAATATTAGGACTAGAATAAAAAGTGGATAACATATTAACAATATAATAAAAGTTCATAGTATATTAGGACTATTAGAAAAAGTTTGTATAAATATTAGTGGTAAAATTTAAAAGTTACTAGTATTTTAGGACTAGAATAAAATGTTGACAAAATATTATGCAATAATGCAGTAAAAATATATATAGATAATTAGTACTATAATTGAAAAAAACTTGATTGAATATTGGGACTATTAATCAAAAACGTAGCTGAAATATTAGGACTTTAATAAAATAAAAAGTTGATTTAATATTAAAACTATAATAAAAAGTTGATAGAATATTCGTACTATATATAATAAAAAGTAGCCAGATAATAAAAATAAGATAAATTATTAGTCCTACAATGAAAAGTTGGTAGATTATTAGGACTATAGAATATTAGTAATACAATATTAGTAATTTAATAAAACGTTTTGACTGACAATAACTTAAAACAAATTTGACCCTTGAGTTTGCAGATAAAATGAAGTAGTTTAGAAAATGTCAACTGCAGGTTGAATACTGGTATTGTAATATTTGCAAGTGTAAATACTAAATAAAATATAGTATTGAAATATGAAAATAAATTTGAAATATTTCTTAACTGTTTTTGGATGGGCTTCCTCCTCTTTCTGCCCGCGTACATGCAGTCACCTGGCGGGATCATCGTTTTGCGCTCCGTGCAGGTAACAGGTGCGCTGCGTGTAGGAAAGTGTGTGAGCGTGTTAGTGTGTGTGAGCGTGTTAGTGTGTGTGTGCGCAGTCGCGCGCGTTTGTGTAGACAGACACAACAGAGAAGACATGTGCATGAGATGTCATAAATGATGCACAGCAGTAATAATGAAATAGCATTTTTAACAACATACCAGCTTTCTGCGAGGTTGCCAGTGAGGTCCAGTATAATTTTGCAGTGATCTCACATGAAAGGGAAAAAAAAGGAAAAAAGAAAACAAAAGAGACAAAATCCACTCACACAATCCTCAATCCAAGCGGAAGTAGAGTCAGAGAATAAAATCTCTTCTGTGCTTCATTCAAATGTTGTGAAGCTTTAAAGTCTTGACTTCCTCGCTTACAGGTGAAGATTCTTCTCAATGACATGTCAGCTCTTCGCACGCAACTCTCTCACACACGCACACACATACACGCACGCACACACACGCACACACGAGGTTTGTGCAGCGTTCAGGTGCTGTCCGCGTATTGGAAATGTCATTCAACACATGCCGGCATCCGTGTTTTGTTTTGAATTTGTAAACATGTAAATGTAATATATTTTATTTTGTAGATTGATTTTTACATCATTTTATTTGTTTAATGTGCTCATTTTAGCAGACAAAAGAGCAGTTAAGATGTGATTTAGAAATGCATAAATAGTCACGTAGTTTAGATTTTTACGAGGGACCATGAAGGTGGTAGAAGCCCAATCCGACCCCGGTTGGGCAGGGGGGCGGGGCCCAGCGGGTGATACGCGAGGCAGCGCACGCGCATAAAACCACAGAGGGGCGGTCACACGCTCAGGGCAAAGCGCGGGCTTGATGCGCGTTCACATGAAGAACGTCTGCGGTCGAGATGTTGATGGTCGGCGACGCGAATGGCGAAATGTTGTTTTATTCTTTTTTACAGGTGAAGTTAAAGTGAAAACGTCATCGAAATTGATTTAGCTTTCGCACTTTGCTGGGTTAAAACAGCGGATGTTACGTTTCAACGACGACTTGGCTCCTGGCAAAGATTTGAGCAAATTCCATGAAGTGGGTAGTTTGGGACAGTAGTGGAAATGTTTCCTTCAAAACAAGAGCAAAGAGGATACTCAAAAGGAAAAGTGTTGTTGTCTGCTTTTATTTTTTTACAGTAAATTCATTGCTATCAACGAGATGTTTCATTTTAAATATATTTAGTTTCCTATATTCTACTCAGTTTTCGTCTTTACTCGTTTTCATTTTGAATTATTTGTACAGTCAGTACAGTACAGTCCAAATACTGTGATGCTGTCATGTAAATCACATGGACTTCGCCTTTTTTCCAATACAAAGAGAAAAATGTTTGCTATGATTTTGGGTGGAACTTTTTTTGCTCCAGTCCTGGTGGAAATCATTTATATCAATGGTACCCAACCACCGGGCTGCAGCCCGGTACCGGTCTGTGGATCGATTGGTACCGGGCCGCACAAGAAATAAAAAAATTTATTTAATTTTTTTATTAAATCAACATAAAAAAAAACAAGATACACTTACAATTAGTGCACCAACCCAAAAAACCTCCCTCCCCCATTTACACTCATTCGCACAAAAGGTTTGTTTCTTTCTGTTATTAATATTTCTGGTTCCTATATATCAATATAGATCAATACATTGGCGTTGTTAGGCCTATTTTAGGAGGGGCTCAAGCCCCCCTAAAATATTCTTAAGCCCCCCCTAAATAATTTGGTGTTATATATATATATATATATATATTTTTTTTTTTTCAAATACATGCTGACATATTCATTATAAAGTGGCCCGAATATGAGTTTAAATAAATAATCATATAACCTGTAATTATTACTCAGTTTCCCCTCACTTCATAGCGTAAGGTAGAGAGCCCCTTTAGTGCGTTGGTATCCAATCCATTCCACTTGTTCATATAGAAAATGCTCACATCACTCAAAATCCAGTCCGCATTTTCTCTGCGACCTTGCTTGCAAGTTGCGGTCCTGCAGGTGTAAGAAGCACATTACCACACAGCACTGTAGAACAAGAATGTGAACGGATGCAAAATGGACATATGAAACTTTTTCAAGAAAGTAAGTATTCATCACTGCTTGTAGTAAAATGTATTAGCTCCACTTTACACCAGGTCTGTGTTTGACAAAAAGTTACATTCCCGCTCTAAAACAATGCTGCTACTTAGTTAGCTAGTTAGCCTGAAATGCATCATGAAGGGCCTGGTTATTTATAAAGTTAAATGTGCACTCTTTTTTACCATTTGCCATCTTTGGGGTTACTTCCTTCTGGAGCATCAGCTGTGTTTCTCACTTTACACATGGAGCAGAACAGGAGCTGAGCTCATTCAGGTATGACTATCATCAGTAGATAATAATAATAATCACTCCACAACCCCTATTGACCTGTAGGAGTCAGGGCAGAGGAGCACATAAAGTGAGAGGGCAGAGGCCTCTACTGGAAAGGTGAGTAGGAGAATAATGATACATATAAATAAATATTAAAACAAATGTTTTTTTTAAATGGCTTATCAATAAGCCATTTGTTTTATTTATTTCTGGGTGGATCATGTTGTCTATTGGTCCTCCTAATTGTCAATCATTCTAGTAATGTTACGTAAGGACGTATATATATATATATATATATATATATATATATATATATATGTATGTGTGGGGGAAAAAAATCACAAGACTATTTCATCTCTACAGGCCTGTTTCATGAGGGGGGGTTTCCCTCAATCATCAGGAGATTTTAATGGGAGCATTCACATACCATGGTTTATATAGGGCACAGAGTGGGTGGGTACAGGCTGGCGTAGGGGCGTGGTGATTGGCTCATGTGTTACCTAGGAGGTGTTTCCGTCTGTGGCGGCATGCTGTTACAATTTCGCTGCGCTTGTTGGGGGATGACAGGTCTGGACGGTAAATAATAAACAGTTTCTCTTTCAAGCATAGGTTGCATCTTTTATTACCACTATTGTAAGGTGTGCTGGATGCAAGAATTTGCCATGTTATTGAATATTCAACATTATTGTCTTTGAGGTCCCAAATGTGTTTGCTGAGTTCTGTGGTATTCCGCAGGTTTTGGTTCCTGAAAGAAGCCTTGTGATTGTTCCATCTGGTTTTGAATTCTCCCTCGGTTAATCCTACATATGTGTCGGATGTGTTAATGTCCTTGCGTGTTACCTTAGATTGGTAGACAACTGATGTTTGTAAGCACCCCCCGTTGAGAGGGCAATCAGGTTTCTTTCGACAGTTACAGCCTTTGTTGGTTTTGGAGTCGCTCTGTCCGGGGGCCGACGGCTCATTTGCAATTGTTTTGTTGTGGTTTGAGATGATTTGTCGTATATTGTTCATACAGCTGTAGCTCAATTTAATGTTGTTCTTGTTAAATACTTTTCTTAGGGTGTTGTCTTTGGGAAAGTGTTTGTCAATCAGATTGAGGAATTTGTGTCCAATGTTAGTTGAGACGTTTTTGCTGTATGGGGGGTTGTACCAGATGATGTCGTTTCGTTTTCTGTTCTTTTTTGGCTGGTTTCCTGGCGTGGGTTCATAGGTGAGGGTGAAATTGTATCCGCTTTCATCAAGGGCTTTTTGGTACGGGGGGATTGCTTGGTCAAATTCAGCTTTGCTAGATGACAGCATCGATAGCCTTTTATTAATTCCGGTAGGTATTCTTTTCGTGGTGGTGGGTGGGTGGTTGCTGTCATGGTGCACGTATTGGAGTGTTGTGTTGGGTTTCGTGAATGGTTGGTAGCTGTTATTTCTCAGGTTGAAAGTGACGTCAAGGAAGTTGACGGTTTGCTTGTTGGCTTCAATCGTGATCCGTAGGCCGTTCTCTTTGAAGATTTGGCATATGCGCTTCTTGGTATTCTCGCTGCTCCTTGGCGAGGCGCGACACACTGCCAGTCCGTCATCACGGTAAATACCAAGGTTCAGATTGAGGCTAGCGAGCTGGGAGAGGAGGAAACTCCCATATATATATATATATATATATTATTAATATAATGGATTGTACAAACCCCGTTTCCATATGAGTTGGGAAATTGTGTTAGATGTAAATATAAACAGAATACAATGATTTGCAAATAATTTTCAACCCATATTCAGTTGAATATGCTACAAAGACTACATATTTGATGTTCATACTGATAAACTTTTTTTTTTTTGCAAATAATCATTAACTTTCTACCGATCACCACCTGGTGGTGAGTTGGCTGCGATGGTGGGGGAGGATGCCGGACAAACCTGGCAGGCCCAAACGCATTGTGAGGGTTTGCTGGGAACGTCTGGCAGAGTCTCCTGTCAGAGAGAGTTTCAATTCCCACGTCCGGAAGAACTTTGAACATGTCACGAGGGAGGTGGTGGACATTGAGTCCGAGTGGACCATGTTCCGCACCTCTATTGTCGAGGAGGCTGATTGGAGCTGTGGCCGCAAGGTTGGTGCCTGTCGTGGCGGTAATCCTAGAACCCGTTGGTGGACACCAGCGGTGAGGGATGCCGTCAAGCTGAAGAAGGAGTCCTATCGGGTTCTTTTGGTTCTCCTGAGGCAGCGGACAGGTACCGACAGGCCAAGCGGTGTGCGGCTTCAGCGGTCGCGGAGGCAAAAACTCGGACATGGGAGGAGTTCGGGGAAGCCATGGAAAACGACTTCCGGACGGCTTCGAAGCGATTCTGGACCACCATCCGCCGCCTCAGGAAGGAGAAGCAGTGCACTATCAACACAGTGTATGGTGAGGATGGTGTTCTGCTGACCTCAACTGCGGATGTTCTGGAGGGAATACTTCGAAGACCTCCTCAATCCCACCAACACGTCTTCCTATGAGGAAGCAGTGCCTGGGGAATCTGTGGTAGGCTCTTCTATTTCTGGGGCTGAGGTTGCTGAGGTAGTTAAAAAGCTCCTCAGTGGCAAAGCCCCGGGGGTAGATGAAATCCGCCCGGAGTTCCTTAAGGCTCTGGATGCTCAAGGGCTGTCTTGGTTAACAATACTCTGCAGCATCGCGTGGACATCGGGGGCGGTACCTCTGGATTGGCAGACCGGGGTGGTGGTTTCTCTCTTTAAAAAGGGGAACCGGAGGGTGTGTTCTAACTATCGTGGGATCACATTCCTCAGCCTTCCCGGTAAGGTCTATTCAGGTGTACTGGAGAGGAGGCTACGCCGGATAGTCGAACCTCGGATTCAGGAGGAACAGTGTGGTTTTCGTCCTGGTCGTGGAACTGTGGACCAGCTCTATATTTTCGGCAGGGTCCTTGAGGGTACATGGGAGTTTGCCCAACCAGTCTACTTGTGCTTTGTGGACTTGGAGAAGGAATTCGACCGTGTCCCTCGGGAAGTCCTGTGGGGAGTGCTCATAGAGTATGGGGTATCGGACTGTCTGATTGTGGCGGTCCGCTCCCTGTATGATCAGTGTCAGAGCTTGGTCCGCATTGCCGGCAGTAAGTCGGACACGTTTCCAGTGAGGGTTGGACTCCCCCAAGGCTGCCCTTTGTCACCGATTCTATTCATAACTTTTATGGACAGAATTTCTAGGCACAGTCAAGGCGTTGAGGGGATCTGGTTTGGTGGCTGCAGGATTACGTCTCTGCTTTTTGCAGATGATGTGGTCCTGATGGCTTCATCTGGCCAGGATCTTCAGCTCTCACTGGATCGGTTCGCAGCTGAGTGTGAAGCGACTGGGATGAGAATCAGCACGTCCGAGTCCATGGTTCTCGCCCGGAAAAAGGTGGAGTGCCATCTCCGGGTTGCGGAGGAAACCCTGCCCCAAGTGGAGGAGTTCAAGTACCTCGAAGTCTTGTTCACGAGTGAGGGAAGAGTGGATCGTGAGATCGACAGGCGGATCGGTGCAGCGTCTTCAGTAATGCGGACGCTGTATCGATCCGTTGTGGTGAAAAAGGAGCTGAGCCGGAAGGCAAAGTTCTCAATTTACCGGTCGATCTACGTTCCCATCCTCACCTATGGTCATGAGCTTTGGGTTATGACCGAAAGGACAAGATCACGGGTACAAGCGGCAGAAATGAGTTTCCTCCGCCGGGTGACGGGGCTCTCCCTTAGAGATAGGGTGAGAAGCCCTGCCATCCAGGGGGAGCTCAAAGTAAAGCCGCTGCTCCTCCACATCGAGAGGAGCCAGATGAGGTGGTTCGGGCATCTGGTCAGTATGCCACCCGAACGCCTCCCTAGGGAGGTGTTTAGGGCACGTCCGACCGGTAGGAGGCCACGGGGAAGACCCAGGACACGTTGGGAAGACTATGTCTCCCGGCTGGCCTGGGAACGCCTCGGGATCCCCCGGGAAGAGCTGGACAAAGTGGTTGGGGAGAGGAAAGTCTGGGCTTCCCTGCTTAGGCTGCTGCCCCCGTGACCCGACCTCGGATAAGCGGAAGAAGATGGATGGATGGATGGATGGATAGTTTTTAAGTTTTGTGTTTCTTGTAGAATCTATACAAAGTAATATACATTAGCCTATTGTTAAAATAATGAAAAAAACATCACTAAATATATTTGTTTTATTGTATTGTTGCATTAATAGCTGTTGTATTATTATAGGATGGCTTGTTAAACATTTCATAGGATTTTCAGAGGGAGGAAAAACCAAGACATTTAATGTAAAATGAAAAAATACATAAAACAAAAAAACAAAAAAACTGGTTAAAAGCCATTGTCCCGTGGAGCATTTAATTTCGTCCCGTGCATTTTTTTACCGTCCCCGGGACGACAGGACTACGTTAATCTCAAGCACTGGAAGTTACATTTTATTGTTTGCATTATTTGTTTCAGCATTGCACTTTGAAGATGGTCACTCAGCTCTTTGACAGCTTTGGCTCTTTTTCAGATCAGCAGACGGACTCTAAGTGTTTCTTATTTACAGTATATATAAACGTTTCTCATTTCTATTCAGACTTCCATATATATTTAATTTCCTTAACGGCTTGCCATAATACACATATATATATATATATATATATATATATATATATATATATATCCATCCATCCATCCATTTTCTACCGCTTATTCCCTTTTGGGGTCGCGGGGGGCGCTGGAGCCTATCTCAGCTACAATCGGGCGGAAGGCGGGGTACACCCTGGACAAGTCGCCACCTCATCGCAGGGCATATACATATATATATATATATATATATATATATATATATATATATATATATATATATATATATTATATATATAAGCCAAATTATCCCGATCCAGATATTACTTTAATTCAAGTAATTAAGTAATATTTCCAGGGCTTGAATTTACAACCATTTTAGTCACATATGTGCCCAAAATGTAATCTGTGCAACTTCAAAATATTTGGGAACAAGCAATTATTGTATTGTGAGCGAAAGTCATGGCATTAGCCTCTATGTTGTGAATTAATAACATAGAGGCTAATGCCATGACTTTCATTGTGTTTCAGTGTATCTTCAAGGATCATGCAAGTAATTGTTTCTTGTTGATTCTGTAAACAAAATGTCACTGTGCAAACCCATGTTTGTTGTTGTACTGAACACAGATTGAAAATAAACCGACTGAAATAATAATAATAACAATGAATAATTTGTAAGTCTTTGTTAGCCGTTTGTGAAGTTTTGTGCTCGTGCGCTACGTTCGCTCGTATCTTGTGCATCTCCTGGGGGCTAAGCCCCCCCGTCCTTAAAAGCTAGTGACGCCCCTGGTCTGCAGGGATACAGTCCGTAAGCACACATGATTGTATTTCTTTATGACAAAAAAAAAAAAAAATACCACCTGGGAGCTCACCTCGGTGTACAAAAGACACGACCGCGTAATAACCTGCTTCTATTGGCCCGGTGTGAAACGAGCCATAGAAGACTTCTGCAAGGGCTGTCCCGATTGCCAAAAGACTGCACCTAAACTCACGTATCGAAACCCCTTGGTCCTGCTCCCCATCATCAGCACCCCATTCTCACGTCTGGCAATGGACATCGTTGGACCACTCCCGAAGTCAGCCAGAGGACATCGCGACATACTGGTAATAATAGACTATGCCACCCGATATCCGGAGGCTGTACCATTACGCACAGCCTCAGCCAAAGCTATAGCACACAAACTGTTTATGATGTTTAGCCGAGTTGGAATTGCAAATGAGATTTTAACGGACCAGGGCACATGTTTCATGTCACAAGTGCTAACCATGCTCTACAAATGGCTGAAAGTAAAACGCATACGAACCTCTGTATATCATCCTGGTGGAACGTTTCAACTGTACGTTGAAAAAGATGCTAAAAAAAGTAGCCGACGAAGACGGGAAAGACTGGGATCACCTCATTCCATATGTCCTCTTTGACATCAGAGAGGTGCCCCAGGCGTCCACTGGCTTCTCCTCCTTTGAGCTAGTTTATGGCCGACGTCCCTGAGGCGTGCTGGACATTGCGAAAGAAACCTGGGAGAACCATCCCTCGCCACACCGCTGTGTGATCGACCATGTCGCCCAACTACAAGCCCGGGCTCGCAAAATCTGGCCCATGGTAAGAGAACATATGGAAAAAGCCCAAAGAGAACAGGCAAGAACGTATGACAGAGGTGCCACACGCCGAGAGTTCCAGGTTGGGGAAAAAGTGCTGGTATTAGTTCCATCCAGTGAATGCAAGTTCTTGGCCAGATGGCAGGGGCCTTACGAGGTAATTGAGAGAATGGGGGCCGTGAACTACAATGTAAACCAGCCAGGCCGGCGGAAAGGTCACCAAATTTACCATGTAAATATTCTGAAAAGATGGCATGCGGCACAGCCGTTGCCATCTGCTGCGTTTTTAACTGCACACTCTACCCAGACCATTCCCCTGGTACCTATAGGAGAGGACCTCTCCCCGTCCCAAAAGCAGGAGGTGAAGGAACTTCTGGGACGGAACCAGGACCGCCTCTCGGAACTGCCCGGAAGGACCCAGGCAATCAAACATGACATTGAGACAAAACCCGGAAAGGTGATAAGACAAAGGCCCTACCGAATCCCAGAAGCCAGGCGGGCGGCTATAAAAGAAGAGGTAAAAAAAATGCTAGAACTTGGAATAATAGAGGAATCCCATACTCCATGGTCCAACCCGATTGTTATATATACATATATATATATATATATATATATATATATTGTGATTCATAGCACCAGCTGGTCTCTCCATCTCCAGCATCTCAACGCGGTCCTAGGAGCTCTTAGACATGCCGGACTGACTGTCAACGCTAAGAAGTGCCGAGTGGGTCTGACTGAGACTGATTATCTCGGCTAAACAATAGGAAGAGGCTGCGTGAAACCCCAGGCCTGCAAAGTGGAGCGCATCAAGGAATGGCACCGCCCCTTGACGAAAAAGCAAGTAAAATCATTTATTGACCTGGTATCATATTATCAAAAGTTTATTAAAAATTTCTGTACGATTGCAACACCGCTGTATGAACTGACACGGAACAAACTGCCCCATCATGTCACCTGGACGGCTGAGACCGAGACTGCCTTCCAGATGTTGAGGAAAGCCAGTGTTGAAAGCCCCCGACTTCAGTCAGCCGTTCATCCTCCACACTGATGCCTCAGGCACGGGCATTGGAGCCGTGCTCGCCCAGCTCGTGGACGGAGAGGAGCACCCAGTAACATTTATTAGTCTGAAGCTCCAGAGCCATGAGCGAAACTATGCCACAGTGGAAAAGGAGTGCTTGGCAGTCAAATGGGCAATACACCACCTCCGCTACTACCTATGGGGTAGGACCTTCACCTTGGTAACAGACCACGCCCCCTTGAAGTGAATGTCCACAAATAAGGATCGAAATGATCACGTCACACGCTGGTTCCTGGAACTACAGAATTACCACTTCACCATAGAATATCGGCCTGGGAAGGCGATCCCACATGCAGACGCCATGTCCCGGCTCTATGAAGAGGACAAAGAAGCTCCCGGACCGACCGGCAAGCTTAGGGGGGGGATATGTGGAGTCTCACTCAAGCACCGCCTGACAGGTAGACACCTCACAGGGGGAGGAGCCAGGGCATGGAGGCAGAGTGGAACACAGAGGACAACGCCCCAGCTTTGGTCGTATCATCGAGGGGCGGTACATTCCCCTGCACCTGCTCAATCAGCCTGAAGTGCCACCAGCTGTGCGGCCAGGTGGGGCCCAGCTACAAACTGTTCTTCACTCTGCCTCATTCAGGTCTGGCTCTCCTCTGTGTCAAGGCAGGTGCATCAGGCGGTAAGTGAGACATCCACTATTTCCACATTAATGACATTATTAGGGAAATGTTTTCTAATATTATGTTTTCTCTTGTTTGATAGGCAATTACCTACGACATGTAAAGAAGTGTGCTGTGTGAAGGATTGAGAGCCCCGGATGGGAGATATTTATGTTTGTTAATGGACACTTTCAGTTTGATACTTCTACACCCTGCCCTTCCTACAAAGACTTGTGCAATAAATGCCCTTTTCGGCTTTTTGCAAACCCAATCCTGTGTCTTGGTGAGAATCAGGTGCCACAATATATATATGCCCTGCTGATTTTATACATTTACTCAATGACACAAATAGAAAATTATTATTTACCGGTAAGTACTAATATATATAACTATAATTAGTATTAATATTTCAACTTAAATGTCGCTGGGGGCGCTGGAGCCCATCTCAACTGCACACGGGCGGAAGGCGTGGTGCACCATGGACAAGTCGCCACCTCATCGCGTGACCCCGAAAGGGACAAGCGGTAAAAAATGGATGGATGGAACTTAAATGTTTTGCTTTCTTTAACAATTTCAGTATATTTTTATTTCTAGAATTGGTGAGGGGAAACAGAAAATATGCTGTGCATCACAAATGGCTGCACAAAAACAAATTATTGATCATATTGTTGTGATTGCACCTTTGTTGCTGTTTTGCATGTATGTGTTTGTTATAACAGGTGTAACTGTGGTTATCTTCAGGGGTCAAATGTCGTATTAACACCATGACTTAATTAAAGCTAGGCTGTTTAGGTACTAATAATAATGTTTGGTATCAATGAAAATCCAAATGAGCTCCGCTGCTCCCAATAAAGTCCTGATAACACTGCAGGATGAACCTTAGCACGCAAGTGTGTGCGCACGAGTGACAAACGACTGAAAGCTGCATGCCAATTGAAATATTGAAATATTGTGACCTGCATCATTGATCAGACGTTGTTGTGGTTCTCAGGGGGCGAGTGAAGCTGAGACACGACTTGTTTGATTATAATGGACATGAATTATTGATGGATGAACAATATCATTTAGAGCACAGTTTTAAAAGCATGAACTATGTTTCAGGAAGACAAAGCAGTGAACAAAATAACAGCATTGTTCAATTTAAAGATCTCAGCCGTCACAATACATCATGAATTCAAGCAAAGATGAGGGGTTGTTTGCTGCTCACAGTAGTTTTTTTGTAATGCTGTAATATATTTGGAGAAAAACCTGAAATATGAAGCTTGCATCAAAAAATTTAATGATTGGGAACACAGAAAAGAAACAGTAAAAAAGATACAAGAATAGCTTTGATCGATATTCATAAACTCAATGTCAGATCTGTTCAACTAAATCAGGGGTCCCCAAACTACGGCCCGCGGGCCAGATCCGGCCCCCCAGCGTCCAAAATCCAGCCCACAGGAAGTCCCAAGTTAAATTTTTTTTTTTTTTTAAATCTTTCCTTTCTAATACATTTTCTACCACTTGTTACTCTTGGTGTCTCCTAGCCGCTCAGGCAAATCATATTGTCTAAAAATGAATTCCCATCGATAACGTGACAATGTTAAATGTTGATGAACATCAATGTTAAATATATACATATATATATATATATATATGTATATATATATATATATATATAAATATATATATATATATATATATATATATATATATATATATATATATATATACAGCCTGGCCCCCGGACAATTTTTTTTAACCCAATGCGGCCCCCGAGTCAAAAGGTTTGGAGACCCCTGAACTAAATGAATAAATTGTTCCGTAGCTCACAGTTACAGAAAACTCAAGACTTCTTCAATGTTATTCTTATTTGGAGAAGCAACAGACATTTTAGTTTTTTTGGTCAGATTTGCACACTTTGGAAGAAAATAAAATGTTATGCAAAATAGAAGCTGACCTTAAGGTTAAAAAGTCAATGTAAGGATCTGAAAATGTGTTTATTTCAGTCCAACCTACTCTTTGCTGCAAAAATATTAAAACAAAAAAATTAAATATAATTTCAAAATGTAATGCGAAATAAATGTTAAAGTAGTTGTAATGTGAACACTCACCACTAGAGGTCACTGCATTACATCCACCATTCAGCGACAGCTTGGACGCCGAGATGAACAGTCGCATCCTCTTTCGCTCCCGCTTGGGAATACAATCAACTACTCGGATGAGCCCACACTTCCTCCTTTTTCTACTGTGGATCACAGATTTATATTTTAAACCTCCTCGGATACTTTACCCTCTTGAAAATGAGAGTCGTGAACGCGAAATGGACAATCACAGTGATTTTTATCTCATCGACAATACATCAGCGAAGCACTTTAGCTTCGGAGCTAAAGTGATAGCCTTGTGCTTGACTGTAGATCGAAACAGAAGAAACATGCCCCTGATTGGAAGGATAGACCGAAGAGCAACAATACTATTATTACTTCTACTCTCAGGAGACACTGAACTCAACCCTGGACCTGTAACCACACGGTTAATGTTGTCCCGCCTGGCGAAGCCTAGCAATGCTACTGCTAGCGACGCCATTGAAGCTAACTTAGCTGCGGGACCTCCTATCTGCTCATCTCAACTCAAGCTCACCTGTGCTCTAGCGATCGGCGGCTCGACGGAAGACTTCGCCCCGTTCATCAACACGGTCGGCGGCGGCGGTGGCGGACGACCCAGAAATCGGTGAAGACGGCGAACGGCGCAGCGGCGAACGGCACGGCGGAGAGCGGCGCGGCGGCGGTCAACGAGGTGACTGTCGACATCGACACCCCGGTCTGCAGTGGAGACGATGTGGCGGGGGTCCACGCGGCCTCGAGGACGCGTCAAACAACGAACTGAAGTGCTCTCCAACTTCAACTTCAATAACAACCAACAACTTTTCTGGACAGTACCACTACACAGCGGACTCTGATGCTCTTTTTGGTTCCAGTGGACTACACATCATCCACCTTAATGTGAACAGCCACTCTGGAACCAAACTCGACCAAATCAGAGAAATGTTCCTCAACACGAAGGTAAAAATCCTGTGTTTCTCTAAAACCAAATTTGATCAAAGTGTTTCTGACTCAGAGATAGAAATAGAAAACTTTTCGGTTATCAGAAAGGACAGGAATAAACATGGTGGGGGCGTTTGTATGTATTTTCATCAGGATATAAAATACATAACTCGCACTGATCTTAACCACAATGACCTTGAATCTGTGTGGGCGGAATTCAAATTTAAAAACACTAAGCCGGTACTGATAGGGACTGTTTACAGACCCCTTAATCAGAATGATTTCTATGGGGCTCTGGAGGAGTGCTTGGCTGGGGCAGACAACGTGGAGAAAATTATAACTGGAGATCTGGACACAGATATTCAACGCAGAGATGCGCCTGTCTTCAGATCCTACAGTAAGTTTTGTAATCTACATGGTCTTTCCCAGCTAATAACACTACCTACAAGGGTGTGTGAGTCCACCCAATCAACTATAGATCTCATTCTCACTTCAGACCGGCCTGAAATAAAAAATAGTGGGGTCATGATCTGTGGTCTTAGCGACCACTATCTAACCTTCTGCACCCGCAAAGTAGCTAAACCCAAAGCCAATGGCCACATAACAGCCCAATCCAGATCTCTTAAAAAATACTCCAGTGATTATTTTAACTTAAAATTAGATGAGTGGGACTGGTCCCCTGTGCTCACGAGTAACCTGGTCGATGTTGCTTGGGATCGCTTCAAAACAGCGTTCCTAAAGATACTAAATGACATGGCTCCTGTGAGAACAGTCAGGATCAAAGCCCGCTCTGAACCAGGGATGAATCCGGACCTATTAGCTGCCATAAAAGACAGAGACAGAAAATACTCCGAATACAAAAAGTGTAAAACAGAAATAGATAAACAACCCAATAATAACCTCAAATCACTCCTTTCAACTCTCAAAAAGCAATGCAATAAATTAAGAAATAAGACAACCAACATGTACTCCGCCTTCCGCCCGAATGCAGCTGAGATAGGCTCCAGCGACCCCCGCGACTCCAAAAAGGGACAAGCGGTAGAAAATGGATGGATGGATGGACAACCAACCTGACGAAATCCTTAAAAAAAAATTACATTAACGACAAAATAGAGAAAAACACAAATAAGCCACGTGAGCTCTGAAAAATCCTCAACAACCAGCTTCCCGGTTGCAGCCAAAAACTTAAAACCAGACTCACCAACATCAGCATCAAGGAGGGTGACTCCCTCATTACAGACAAAATGGAGGTAGCAAGCAGACTTAACACCTTTTTCACCAGCATAGCCGCAACGCTTGTCAACAAGCTGTCCCACCTCTCTGGTCGCTTTGGTGTAGAACACATTAAAGCCTTCTACAGAAAGCTAGGAGTATCCAACAACGATTTCAAATTAGAAATGGTCTCAGCTGATGAGGTGTTTAAAAAATTGAGCGCGCTCCACCCAAACAAGGCCACCGGCCCATTATCACAATTTCAGAAGGGTTAAAACCATTAAAAATCAGTTCCCAGTGGCTTATTTTATTTTTCGAAGTTTTTTTCAAAATTTTACACATCACGCAATATCCCTAAAAAAAACTTCAAAGTGCCTGATTTTAACCATCGTTATATACACCCGTCCATTTTCCTGTGACGTCACATAGTGATGCCAACACAAACAAACATGGTGCATAGAACAGCAAGCTATAGCGACATTAGCTCGGATTCAGACTCGGATTTCAGCGGTTTAAGCGATTCAACAGATTACGCATGTATTGAAACGGATGGTTGTAGTGTGGAGGCAGGTAGCGAAAACGAAATTGAAGAAGAAACTGAAGCTATTGAGCCATATCGGTTTGAACCGTATGCAAGCGAAAACGACGAAAACGACACGACAGCCAGCGACACGGGAGAAAGCGAGGACGAATTCGGCAATCGCCTTCTAACCAACGATTGGTATGTGTTTGTTTGGCATTAAAGGAAACTAACAACTATGAACTAGGTCTACAGCATATGAAATACATTTGGCAACAACATGCACTTTGAGAGTGCAGACAGCCCAATTTTCATCAATTAATATATTCTGTAGACATACCCTCATCCGCTATCTTTTCCTGAAAGCTGATCTGTCCAGTTTTGGAGTTGATGTCAGCAGGCCAGGGAAGCTAGGGTCGATATTCTTCTCTTAATCATCTTCGGTGGCATAAGGGACGGTGTAAGCCAAGACATCCAGGGGGTTTAGCTCGCTCGTCTGCGGGAACAAACTGCCGCCATTGCTTGCCGTGCTACCGAGGCCCTTTGTCCCTGAATTGCTCACACACTCCGGCAGATTCAATGGGGGTCTGGCGGCAGATTTCTTTGACTTTATCGTTGGAAATGCATCTGTTTTGAGTGTCGCAGGATATCCACACATTCTTGCCATCTCTGTCGTAGCATAGCTTTCGTTGGTAAAGTGTGCGGAACAAACGTCCAATTTCTTGCCACTTTCGCATCTTTGGGCCACTGGTGCAACTTGAATCCGTCCCTGTTCGTGTTGTTACACCCTCCGACAACACACCGACGAGGCATGATGTCTCCAAGGTACGGAAAACAGTCGAAAAAACGGAAAATAACAGAGCTGATTTGACTCTGTGTTTGAGAAAATGGCGGATTGCTTCCCGATGTGACGTCACGTTGTGACGTCATCGCTCCGAGAGAGAATACTAGAAAGGCGTTTAATTCGCCAAAATTCACCCATTTAGAGTTCGGAAATCGGTTAAAAAAATATATGGTCTTTTTTCTGCAACATCAACGTATATATTGACGCTTACATAGGTCTGGTGATAATGTTCCCCTTTGACAATATCCCCTCCAGATTTCTCAGGGACTCTGTCTCCACCATTGCCCCAATCATCACGCACATAATAAACCTCTCAATTACACAAGGCCAAGTACCAAAAGATTTTAAGATAGCAAGAGTAACTCCCCTCTTTAAAAAAGGAAGCAAATTGGAACCTGGCAACTACCGATCTGTTTCTATTCTCAGTTCCATTTTGAAAGTAATGGAAAAAATAGTTTATGAACAGGTCGATAGTTACCTTACCACCAATAAACTCATGCACAAATTCCAATCGGGATTCAGAACTAACCACTCCACTGACACATGCCTTCTCTATCTGACCGACCACATCAAGCATGAGGTGGACGCGGGCGAATACTGCGGCATGGTCATGCTGGAACCTCAGAAGGCCTTTGACACCGTTGGCCAGGCTATACTGTTGGATAAGCTCAGAGCAATTGGATTTGACAAAACCTCATCGAACTGGATGCAATCTTACTTGGAGGGGAGGAAACAGGTGGTAGAGGTGAAAGGCATCATGTCCCCCCCCCCCCCCCCTCTCAGTAAGCTGTGGAGTCCCCCAAGGCAGTATATTAGGGCCTTTACTGTTCCTAATATACATAAACGACTTGTCATCAGCATGCGACTGTGAATTGTTCTTGTTTGCGGATGACTCGGCCCTGCTGGTATCAGACAAGGACAAGTCACAGGTGGAGAAAATCCTCAGTGCTGAACTCTGTAGAACTTGCACCTGGCTCGCTGACAATAAGCTATCTATACACTTGGGTAAAACGGAATCTATCCTGTTTGGATCCCACATCAACATTAAGAAAGTCAATGACTTCACTATAAAAGTGGGTGACATTGTTATCACCAGGAAAGAGGAGGTCACCTACCTAGGTTCCATTCTCGAGGCTAATCTTTCCTGTGATAAAATGGTAACCAAGGTAATCAAAAAGGTCAACCAACGAACAAGATTTCTCTATAGAATCTCCTCTCTGGTCAACAAAAGCACCATGAGGATTCTAGCTGGAACTCTCGTTCAACCCTTTTTCGATTACGCATGCACCTCCTGGTACCCTAGCACCTCCAAAACCCTCAAATCTAAACTCCAAACATCCCAGAACAAGCTAGTCAGATTACTTCGAGACCTCCACCCCAGATCACACCTCACTCCTACCCACTTTTTCAAAGTGGGCTGGCTCAGGGTGGAGGACAGAGTAAAACAACTTGCACTGAGCCTAGTCTATAAAATCAGCTACACCTCCCTGATACCTAAGTACATGTCAAACTACTTTCTTAACGTAAATGACCGCCATAACCACAACACCAGGGGGAGCTCCACTAACCACGTTAAACCCAGATTCCGATATAACAAAGGTCTTAACTCATTCTCTTTCTATGACACATCAATGCACTCCCAACAGGTGTAAAAGAAAGGGCATCTCGATCCTCCTTCAAAACCGTGATAAAAGTACACCTCCAGGCAACTTCAACCCTAAACTAACACCCTCCCCAGATTGTTAATAATCAAATGTAAATAATCAAATTTAGATACTTTTTCTTATGCCTTCTGATATCTCTCTCTCTCTCTCTCTCTCTCTCTCTCTCTCTCTCTCTCTCTCTCTCTCTCTCTATGTCCACTACTTGCTGTACATGTCCTATTAAGCCAGACCTACACTGTTTCAATGTCCATTTCTCTGTTCTCAATTGTTGATGACTGAAGTGATGATAACAACCAAACCTACCCCCCACCACCCCCCTCCACATCCCACACCCCGGATTGTAAATAATGTAAATAATTCAATGCATTAATGCATTAATCCTGATGATTATCTTGTGTGATGACTGTATTATGATAGTATATATCTGATAGTATATATTTGTATCATGAATCAATTTAAGTGTACCCGACTTAAACAAGTTGAAAAACTTATTCGGGTGTTACCATTTAGTGGTCAATTGTACGGAATATGTACTTCACTGTGCAACCTACTAATAAAAGTCTCAATCAATCAATCAATCAATCAATCATCCATCCATTTCCTACCGCTTGTCCCTTTTTTGGGGTCGCGGGGGGTGCTGGAGCCTATCTCAGCTGCATTCGGGCGGAAGGCGGGGTACACCCTGGACAAGTCGCCACCTCATCACAGTGCCAACACAGATAGACAGACAGACAACATTCACACTCACATTCACACACTAGGGCCAGTTTAGTGTTGCCAATCAACCTATCCCCAGGTGCATGTCTTTGGAGGTGGGAGGAAGCCGGAGTAACCACAGGGAACCCACGCAGTCACGGGGAGAACATGCAAACTCCACACGGAGAGACCGCGGGCTCGGGATCGAACCCTTCGTATTGTGAGGCACATGCACTAACCCCTGGTGCCATTGGCACATTGTGTAAATCATGAATAAAAAGAGAATACAAATGATTTGCAAATCTTTTTCAACCTAAATTTGATTGAATAGACAAGATACTTAATGTTCGAGCTGGTAAACTTTGTTATTGTTTGCAAATTTTAGTCATGGGGAGAACATGCAAACTCCACACAGAAGGATCCTGAGCCTGGGATTGAACTTAGGACCACTCGGGACCTCTGTATTGTGTGGCACATGCACTAACCCCTGCTGCCATACTGCATCACATGTTTTTCTAAAGTCAGCTCTAAGTTTCACTGTGATATTGTTTTGCTTCTTAAAAAGTGTATTTTTTCAGGAGTAATAGACCATTAACTTTGTTTCAAATACATTTGTAACTTTATATATATTTTTAATTGTATGATCATGTGGCGACTTGTCCAGGGTGTACCCCGCCTTCTGCCCGATTGTAGCTGAGATAGGCTCCAGCGCCCCCCGCGACCCCGAAGGGAATAAGCGGTAGAAAATGGATGGATGGATGGATGGATGATCATGTAAATTGTCATTGAACTGTAAAGACTGGACTCATGTAATAGAATGTTTTTAGTTAAATACTGCCACCAGGTGGCAAAAGGTGAGTCACACAAGGACCGCCAACAAGAGCAGTTTCTTGTAAATAATGGTTTATGGTTTGAGTTTTAGTTCAATAAAATAATTAAATATTGTAAATCAATCAAATAAATAAGTACATTTTGTAAACCAGTTACATTTAATTAATAAATAAATATTGTAAACCAGTTGAATAAATAAGTAAATCTTGTAAATCAGTATTAAACAAATAAGTAAATATTGTACATCAGTATCAAATAAATAGGTCAATTTTATAAATCAGTATTGAATAAGTAATGTATATTTTATAAGAGCATTTGTCAAATATCACAGATACGTTTTCCTTTATTGGGCTCATGTATATTTTACAAGCAAAACAAGGTCGTAAAAAATATATGAGGCAAATATGTAGTTATGTAATAATTCTGCATCAGCCACATACTAATAATTTGTTAATTACAAGCTTGTCTAAATTTGTCTTCAGTTCTTGAATGAAATCTCTATAAAATTGTGTTTTGAATTAAACTGGTCCCAAATGTACCTTTTCATTGTGCAACACTAACATATAAAAATAATACAGTATAGTCCCGCTAATTGTTGGTTGAAAACTCGCACATCTCATTGCTAGCAGGCAACTAGAGCTCTAATTCTTAGCTATCTTAAATGCTTACATGAATATACAGTAATAATAATTATTTATTCATGTTTTTACTTTAAACCTGTAAGGTACAGTGAGTAGGCTGGCCATTATACTATACAATTTATAAAATAATGTGTATTTAAAGGCATTTAAAATTTGTGGAAAAATTGCAGTGGGAATACGAAGAAATATATTTTTGAAAAAGTTAAAATTAACATATTTCACGACCCCCCCTGCAGTCGACATCTGTACCAGACATCTTTGTGTGGCCAAGCTGGACCCTTCACAGATTCCAGTATTCAGATTATTAAGTTCTTTGAACTACGACTATCTTTGTCTCAGATAGCAGATTGTAATAAATTATTGTTTTTGTAGATTTCTCAGCTCTTCAAAGGCTTGCTTATTTAAAGTTGGTGACTCAGCTAACATCAAAACTGCTCTCTTTTGTTCCGAATTCCATGTCTCATGTTATCTCATGATATTTTATGTTATCTCACGTTGTTTAATGGTATCTAACACTGTCTCATGTTGTCATCTCATGCTGGCTAACGTCTAATGTAATCGCATGCTTTACATGTTGTCGGTTTCTAATAACATGTCTCATGTTATCTCATGCTGTCTCATGTTAACTCATGTTAATGTAATTTCTTGTTATTTCTTGTTTCTAAACAGTGTCTAATGTTGTCTCTTGTATCTAATAACATGTCTCATGTTATCTTGTGTTCCTCATGATTTTTTATGTTGTCTCATGTTATTTCATGTTGTCTATTGTTTCTACACAAATAATATGTGTCATGTTACCTCATATTGTCTCATGTTATCTCATGTTGTCCCATGGTTCTATGTGAATAACACCTCGAGGCTAACAGAGCTTCACACCTCACTTGTTTATGTGTTAAACTTCTAACACTGGAGAAAAAACAAGCTGCTCTGAACATTTTGACATCTTCATATTCCAGAGGAGTTAGACAACATTAATTCAGGAATATGTTGCATAAATGTAATTATCTATCTTCAACATGCACTTTTATCATTTACATTCTTGCACAGACATCAGCTAAAGTTTCAAAAACAAATTCCATTTTTTTCAAAACAAGCTCATATTTGTTATCTAACAAGAACAACAAATGTATTATACATTACACATACATACATTGATTATTTATGCTAGCTAAATTACAACATCATCTGTAGTCAAAGAACATGCTAGAATTCATGAATCAGTCTGATATGATTCTTCCTTTGTTTTATTTTGCATGAATAACGTGTTCTTTTTAAAAACATATTTGACAATATTCAACTTGCGTTGTGTGCAGCAGGCATGTCCTCACTTTATGATCCACAGAAGACATTTAATAAAGTTACTTCCACTTGTAGAAAAGTACTTTTTGTTGCAGGGCTGTACTTTCATTTGTCGTTACCTTTTAGTGGAAGAAGCAACTTGATGTCTCGTCCAGTTAGTTGGTGCTAGAAACAAACAATAACACGTCAAAACATGAATTTCTCTTACATACTAAAACTTAACTAAATGTTTAAAAAGAAAACTAACACATTATGAAAGAAGACATTTATGTGTATGCATTCATAACAGATGAAAACTCGATTATTACTAAAAATAAATGAAGTATAAAGAAAGATTACTATCAGAAATATTATGTTTCTATACCCAAGGTTTGCCATTTTTGGATGTATTTTATGAAGTGAGTGCAGGATATGCTGATTAGGCATGTCCTTATTGTATTTGGCGTAAGCATGATTATGATAGTGTATCAACTATGATAGCTGAAGCAGATTGAGCACAAATAAAACCAATAATGTCTGCACTAACAATATTGCATATTTGAAGCTACTGCATGAAAACTATCATTGTACTGCAGCTACTGAAAGTCTGGGTATATGTTATTCATTAATTAGAAAAAATACTTCAATTTAATTCATAATTAACTAATAAATACTAATAATTAATTATTTTAAAAATAACTCAAAATTAGAATTGACCAGAAAATGAATAAGTAAATACAAAACATGGTATGTATACCGTAATATTATAAATATAATACCTTACTATTTTTACTTTAAAAAAAGTACACAATACGATTTATTAATGTTAAATATTGTATATTTATTGTGTTGCATGAGTGTTCAGTCACAAGACTAAAGCAAACAAATACAAAAAGACTAAAACACACAAATACAAAAAGACTAAAAACACACGCTAAAAATGTCTAAATACAGTATTATCGCATTGTATTAACCTGTGGTAAATTTTAAATGTGCTCTATAAATAAATTTTAAATGTGCTCTATAAATAAAGTTGATTTGATTTGATTTGATTTAACACACATATCATGTTAATATAATGCATTAACAAAAATTGTATTGAAACGTACATTGCTACTAAAGATGTACCAAAAATGAAATTCTTGACTGAAACCGAAAACCAAAAATAAAAAAACAAGTTTGAAAATGGAAACAGCTTAATAAATTATTATGACAATTAATATTAGCATTACTGTTTATGACTATTGCTTTGTTTTAACATCACTGAATTTGAGGCGTTAAAATTACACAAATTAATATTTATCCTTCAAAAAATAAAACAATCATAAAATTATAAAAACATTTATTTACCACTTGTATTACTGCAATATAAAATAAAAATAATGTACAGGTTAAATACTGAAAGGCATCACAGATGGAGTTGAGCCGTTTGGGGTTACTTTCATTTTCTGTGTGTATTGTTCATAGGGTTATAGGTGATTAAACCTAAAGGTTAAAAATACTGCATTTTATATTTCAACATTGCACTTTTGCAGATTGCTGTCTTTCTCTGATATATTGAAGATTCAAAGACACGTTGCCTCTCCTTCAGATGAGCGTACTTCCTTCTTACTTCATCACAACATCCTGTATCATTAATGTTGTTTCACTGATAAAAGTCTTACAAAAGAAAGTTTTCAGTGGAGGAAAATTTGGTGCATCACTACTTTTTTCAATATTGTATTGACATTAAAAAAAATACATATAATAATGTACATGAACATATGCTGTGTCAGGTACTGATTGAAGTAGTCACTGTTGAGCAAGACATGAGTAAACAGAAATAAAATAAATCAAACCCACATAGTACTTCTCCTGGTGCCCTCTGGTTACTGGCACTGCTTCCAAAGGATGACTGGAAGTTGTGGATGGTTTCTTGAAGAATCTGCCTTTCTCTCCCCTGAGCAAAGCACACATTTTTGGTAATTCATAATCCATTCAGTGTGCTTGTCTTCATGTATATGCTGAATATATGCCCATTAATAGAACACTCAATACTGGGAGGAGGAGATGCAAATATAATAATTTAGCACTCACAATATGATTCATCAAAACCTAAACTGTTTTTGTTTCTCTATTTAGCATGTTTGAAATGTACATACAAACTGGCAGTTACGCACAAATGGCTGCAAGAAAGGAGGCGATCTCTGCAATAACAGACAATGGAGACCAAATACTCTGTTTGTTCACTTGTCAACGTATTTATACAGTCAGAAATAAAAATATTAGACATACTGTCCATTCAGCAATATAATTTTATAATTTAGAGTCGCTTGATGACGGCTGATTGGAGCTAACAGACTGCTGGCGTTTTTTTATTACTTTTGTTTTTTCATATTAATACAAACTATACTATATCCCCTATGAAAAAACGTATTGCAATATGCAATTTCTTGCAATATGCAATTTCTTGCATCTCTATCGTTCCAGTGCACCAACACTGAGCGCACCTTCAGAAAGCTAAAAAATTGCAGCTGTTGTCTAGATTGCACTTCTAAAAATGTGGTAGAGATGATCATACTTGCCAACCTTGAGACCTCTGAATTCGGGAGATGGGGGGGGGGCACCGGGGGGATGTTGAGGTGTGGGGGGGCGGGGTTGGGAGGGCGGTGTTTGGTGGTAGCGGGAGTGTATATTGTAGCCAGGAAGAGTTAGGGATGCAAGGGATTCTGGGTATTTGTTTTGTTGTGTTTATGTTGTGCGGGATGTTTGTCATTCTTGTTTGGTGTGGGTTCACGGTGTGGCGCATATTTGTAACAGTGTTAAACTTGTTTATACGGCCACCCTCAGTGTGACCTGTATGGCTGTTGACAAAGTATGTCTTGCAGTCACGTACGTGTGTCTGTAGAAGCCGCATACAACATGTGAATGGGCCGGCATAATGTTTGTATGGAGAAAAAACGGACGCGACGACAGGTTGTAGAGGACTAGGGCTGCAGCTAACGATTATTTTTCTATCGATTAATCTATAGATTATTTTTTCGATTAATCGGTTAATCTATAGATTATTTTTTCGATTAATCTATAGATTATTTTTCCTTTTACCGATTTTTTTTTTTATTTAAAATGAAGAGGAAAAAATAAATGTAGGCCAGTTTTTTCAAAAGGCATGGCTTTTATTTACAAAAAAAAAAGTTTGGCCACTCAGTCAACATTGACAACAACATGACAAAATATTCTCTAACAATGAAAACATTTAAAACTTTTAACATTTAACAAAATTAAAAGTAGCTTATTTGCTTTTTAATGTGCAAATATAAAAGTAAACATCCAGTGCAAATCTTAATATTCTGGAATAGTATAAGCATTTCAAAAGTAAAAGTATTGCTTATTTTGCTTTAAAATGTGCAAAAATAAAGATAAACATCCAATACAAAAAAGTGCAAAACGGAAATATTCTGTAACAACAGTGTAAACATTTCAACAAAAGTAAAAGTATTGCTTATTTGCTAAAATGTGCAAAAATAAAGCTAAACATCCAATACAAAAAAGTGTACAGTGTAAACATTTCAACAAAAGTAAAAGTATTGCTTATTTTGCTTAATAACACAACAATGATAGTATGATTAAAGTGAAAGTTAATTGTTCGTTTGTACATAGTATATGTAACTGTTAATGTTGTAAAAGGTATTTGCACAACTAATTAACGTTAGCGTTTGTGACACGTCTTGTGCCGTGGGGTTCTTTCAGGACCGACAGACTGAACGCCAGACGGCTTTGCCAGGTTTACAATCTTTTAATTTTACACAAAGTCTTTTCTCTTCCAACTGCGCAGATCGCGCCCCTGGGCACGATTGCGGCGTCGCTCCCAGCGCGCCCCGCCTCGCCGCTCGCTGGCCGCCGCCGCCTCTCCACAGCGTTAAAGAGGAGCGCGTCTTTGTAAACACTGAACAGGCACGCCAAACGCGCCTCTCAGAGCGAAACGGTGCTTTAGTTTATGAATTTACAACGCAGATACAAATGACACATTCATGTTTTTGTGTAATAATGACAACGTATACGCACGCGGACGATTGACTTGTTGATGGTGATGGCAAGAACGCTGTCGGGGGTTTTCTTTTCAAATGTTCGTTCATAGCCGTTGTGCTGCTATGATAGGCCATTTCCGCTCGACACAGTGTGCATACAATTGAAATACTCCCACACTTTTGACGACTTTTGGCGTGCTTTTTTCCCCTCGCTCACATCGTCTGCTTTGCGCTCCGCCATGACAGTAGTGTGACGTAAATATGCGACGCGCCGACGCACAAAAACGGCGTCGACGTATTTACGTAACCGATGACGTCGACTACGTCGACGCGTCGTTTCAGCCTTATAGAGGACGCTAAAGGCAGTGCCATCACGGCACGCCCTCAATATTGTTGTCCGAGTGAAAATCGGGAGCAATTCGGGAGAATGGTTGCCCCGGAAAAATCGGAAGGGTTGGCAAGTATGGAGATTACAGGTAAAAGCCAGTAAATTAGAATATTTTGAAAAACTTGATTTATTTCAGTAATTGCATTCAAAAGGTGTAACTTGTACATTATATTTATTCATTGCACACAGACTGATGCATTCAAATGTTTATTTCATTTAATTTTGATGATTTGAAGTGGCAACAAATGAAAATCCAAAATTCCGTGTGTCACAAAATTAGAATATTACTTAAGGCTAATACAAAAAAGGGATTTTTAGAAATGTTGGCCAACTGAAAAGTATGAAAATGAAAAATATGAGCATGTACAATACTCAATACTTGGTTGGAGCTCCTTTTGCCTCAATTACTGCGTTAATGCGGCGTGGCATGGAGTCGATGAGTTTCTGGCACTGCTCAGGTGTTATGAGAGCCCAGGTTGCTCTGATAGTGGCCTTCAACTCTTCTGCGTTTTTGGGTCTGGCATTCTGCATCTTCCTTTTCACAATACCCCACAGATTTTCTATGGGGCTAAGGTCAGGGGAGTTGGCGGGCCAATTTAGAACAGAAATACCATGGTCCGTAAACCAGGCACGGGTAGATTTTGCGCTGTGTGCAGGCGCCAAGTCCTGTTGGAACTTGAAATCTCCATCTCCATAGAGCAGGTCAGCAGCAGGAAGCATGAAGTGCTCTAAAACTTGCTGGTAGACGGCTGCGTTGACCCCGGATCTCAGGAAACAGAGTGGACCGACACCAGCAGATGACATGGCACCCCAAACCATCACTGATGGTGGAAACTTTACACTAGACTTCAGGCAACGTGGATCCTGTGCCTCTCCTGTCTTCCTCCAGACTCTGGGACCTCGATTTCCAAAGGAAATGCAAAATTTGCTTTCGTCAGAAAACATGACTTTGGACCACTCAGCAGCAGTCCAGCTCTTTTTTCCCTTAGCCCAGGTGAGACGCTTTTCGCGCTGTTTCTTGGTCAACAGTGGCTTGACACGAGGTATGCGGCAGTTGAAACCCATGTCTTTCAAGCGTCTCTTGGTGGTGGATCTTGAAGCATTGACTCCAGCAGCTGTCCACTCCTTCTGAATCTCCCCCACATTTTTGAATGGGTTTTTTTTCACAATCTTGACCAGGGCGCGGTGATCCCTATCGCTTGTACACTTTTTCTGACCACAGTTTTTCCTTCCCTTTGCCTCTCCATTAATGTGTTTGGACACAGAGCTCTGAGAACAGCCAGCCTCTTCAGCAATAACCTTTTGTGTCTTTCCCTCCTTGTGCAATGTGTCGATGGTTGCCTTTTGGACAGCTGTCAAATCTGAAGTCTTCCCCATGTTTGTGTAGGCTTCAGAACTGGACTGAGAGACCATTTAAAGCCCTTTGCAGGTGTTTTGAGTTAATCAGCTGATTAGTTTGTGGCACCAGGTGTCTTCAAAATTTAACCCTTACACAATATTCTAATTTTGTGACACACGGAATTTTGGATTTTCATTTGTTGCCACTTCAAATCATCAAAATTAAATGAAATAAACATTTGAATGCATCAGTCTGTGTGCAATGAATAAATATAATGTACAAGTTACACCTTTTGAATGCAATTACTGAAATAAATCAAGTTTTTCAAAATATTCTAATTTACTGGCTTTTACCTGTATGGTTGTGTGCCGCATGGTTCACAGCATAGCAAAACATCACAGGTTGGATGTCATGAATGTACAGTCAACAAGTGTTTCCATGGTGACAGCAAATAGCACACACAAATAACGTATTTTAATAATTCTGTATTTGTTATAAAATGTACACACTTAATACTTCACCTTTAACACACCCACTAATAGTACACACAATTTTACACTTTGTACACACTATTATTAGTAGTGCTTACTGTTAGAACTTAAAGGGGAAGTGTACTTTTTTGGAATTTTGCCCTTCATTAACAATCCTTATGTAAGACAAGAACACATATGTTTTTCTAAATAGTAAATAAATGTAATCAAAAGTCTGTTTACAATAAAGCTAATGGTAGCCACTCTATTCTGCCTATAAAGCTGTTAAGAAACATCCAAACACTTCCATCAAGGTTTTATATAAACATTGTAAGTATATATGTAATGAAATAACAGGAACATTTATAATACAATGTAATATTTACCTATTTTGCTTATTTTAAGCATACGCGGCGCATTCATTTAAAAAAACGCATCACAACGTTCTCTCTTTTTTTAACAACATCACTGATTATTACTTACTGCAGACTTTATGAGAGCCAACAAACATAATAAAAC
The DNA here is from genome assembly GCF_033978685.3 of Nerophis lumbriciformis. Lineage (NCBI taxonomy): Eukaryota > Metazoa > Chordata > Actinopteri > Syngnathiformes > Syngnathidae > Nerophis > Nerophis lumbriciformis. The sequence goes on along the minus strand of NC_084554.2, from coordinate 20,587,108 downwards.
ATCACTTACTGTATAATGTCTGCTGTCATTAGGGTGCCGACTGCTAGGATATTTATATATTCCCGTTTAGATGAAGAATGACTCAAAATCCTCGTTATGAAAAGGGGGGTGGAACCAAGCATCTTTTCGTGTTGTTCTCGCCATTCCCGGTTCTAAATTGGCTGTCAAAGTGTACAAACTTGTCGGAATACATCCTCATCCTTCTACTATTAAGGTGAGAGACATTATTTATGATCTAGAATAAACTTCCACGAGCTCCGACGCAAGAAAGCAGCTCACCAGTCGATGATGTCAACATAGGCACACAAGCCAGTGATCACGGCACCGCTATAAATAGTTTGTCTGCGTTCGCGCTTCTAATACCTATATCACTAATACTTGGTTAATATTCAAGTTGCAAAATGTAAATAGAGTATTGTTGGCACTTTTTGAATGGTTATTTAGAAGGCTTTATAGGCGAAATAGAGGACCTCCCATTAGCTCCATTGTAAGTGGACAGTTATTTTACAAGTTAGAATGCATTAAAAAAATATAGTCGTCGTTTTGTCTTTCACAATGATTGTGAACAATAGGCAAAATAAAAAATAAAAATTGCAGTTCCCTTTAATTTAATCTTAGTAGATCAGACCCTTAGAGTGTAAACACTTTTGATGCATTTGCAAATGTTTGATTATATTGTGTTGTTGAAATGTCCAACACATTGCCTCACACACTGACAAATCAGCTTTGTTTCTCTTCTTTGCACTTAAAGAGAGTCTACACAGTTGCCATTACATGGATGCTAGGCTAACTGATTAGCAACTGTGTCAGCTAGCTGCTATACTACAACATGAAATTTAGCATTTACGTGATATTTTGGGAAAGAGTTCCAGTTATTTTCCCTGATATCACATCCAGTTTATTTGACCATTACTGTCCAATATTTTATTGCATAATGTGAGTAGAATTATACGCACCTTCCCAGCATTCAACTCTGATATTGCTGCCAATATTTGCTGTCTGGGTCCATCCGTCTTAATGCCGAGCTCTCTCAGGTCTCCATCTGTTAGAGTCAGAAAAGCTTCCATGTCCACCTAGAAAATTAAACTTTATATAAATATTACATTTTCCATTTCATATTTTTGTTTGCATTTCACAATACTTTATTGGCTACAGGAAATAAGGAATACCTCCTGCTCTTCAAATATGGGTTGGTATTTCTCCAAGGACAGTTTCTTCAGTATACCCGACAGCTCATCTACAACAATGAGATCATAAAATGTATTTTTAGGGAAACACAATCAAGTTATTTTAGCTGAAACATTTGGAAGGTTTCTGCTTCAGCTAACCCAGCAGTGGGTAAAGTGGCCCCTAGCATGTTCTAAAACATAATAAACAAGAAAAAAAATAGTATTGTATATAATGTTGTTGATCATAAAACAGCTGAGATGCAGGATCTGTTTTATAACCAGATTGATTATAATCTACATTGATTTTTTTCAGGTTATAAAATAAAATAAGAAAATGTTTGATTCTGACTGAAGAAGTTACCATCATCTGTGATGGTTCCACTGCTGGAGCCGCCACTGCTCTTTGAGCAAGGATGCGAGGAGGCCGAGGATAAGGAGTCTCCTGGCCCACAAGGAGGCTTGGGAGTCGGGGAGGGAGAAGGGGTCAAGGTGGGTGATGTGCTCTTGGAGGTGGAAGAATTCCCTGACTGAGGTCTTCTCTTCAAGTCCAACTTCTACCAGCAAAAGAAAACATGAGTGAATTTCTCAACTAAGACTTTAGACTTCAATCAAGTCTTTTCAAAAGTAAACAGTACGGACCCTTCTTGGAGGGACATCAGGGGCAGGCAGGATCGCATCAGGAAGGGTCAGGCTGGCATCAGGAAGTGTCAGGCTGGCGGCTGCAGAGGGAGGTGGGGGTGGACTCTGTGGTTTCTCTACAGTTTGAGTGTTAACATCAATCAGGCCAGCAGCTCTCTTCCTTTGAGCTGCTATCTGGGCCAGAACACCATCGGCACTACCCCCTATTGGGAAGAATTGAGAACATTCATATATTTATTTTCTATTCTGCTCGTCTTCAATAACATCACAGGAGGGATGGAGTCTATCCCAGCTGACTATGGGCAAGATACGAGGTACACCTTGGACTAGAAGTGGACTGGACATTGAGAGTATTGGGAGTTTTCTGATCAATAATTGGTCTATGAATGGCCATTTATTTGATTGGTATGAAATATATGATTTTCAAATGTGGCAAACATTTAAATAAAACAAAAAATGGGATCCTTCATGTAGTTTATAGGTGAGACATATTTCAAGCTGGCTGACAATTTCTTCATCAATGTTACAGAAATGAGCTGCTGCCTGCTCTTCTTAAGTCTCCTATTTGTCAATTTACACACAGAACGGATTTTTGGCAAAGATATATTTTATTTCGTCTCCACACTCAAGTCTCTGCCCTGTTGCAATTTGATTGAATCATGGAACATTAAAAACTCGCCGCGCTCTTTAATGAGTGTTTCCAGCTTAAAGTTAAAAGCTAAAGTGCCAACGATTGTCACACACACAATAGGTGTGGCGAAATTGTTCTCTGCATTTGACCCATCACCCTTGATCACCCCCTGGGAGGTCAGGGGAGCAGTGAGCAGCAGCAGTGGCCGCACTCGGGAATCATTTTGGTGATTTAATCACCCTTGATGCTGAGTGCCAAGCAGGGAGGTAGTGGGTCCCATTTTTATAGTCTTTGGTATGACTCGGCCGGGGTTTGAACTCACAACCTACCGATCTCAGGGCGGACACTCTAACCACTACGCCACTGAGTAGGTTGGCTCTTAAAGCAAAAATATGTATTTACTCTCACAAGATCTCGTCGCTGAGTGATTATGAAGACAGATGTCAACAGTACTACAACACAAACGTCAACATAAACGGATCATCCATTCAACCATTTTCTACTGCTTGTCCCTTCCAGGGTCATTTTTCATAAAAATTACCTCTTTGACGCTCACATTTTATTTCGACATAAGCAGTAGACCATTTATGTTGACATCAACATAAGTGGACACCTTTTATTAAGATGAACAGTGGACTAGAACTTGATGACTTGATCAAAGACGGCTGTTGACAGAAGTGTATAGCAATGCACTACAATTCAATTGTCAATTACATTTAATTAAGTTACTTTTTGGATTTGTTGTATTTGTCAACATAGCTTTAATACAACATACTTTTTACTTTTAATTGAGCATTTTTGTGAAGAAGAAACGCTACTTTTATTTCATTACATTAAGTTACATTCCGACCGCTACATTTATTTATCCATCCATGAATCCATTTCCTACCGCTTGTCCGTTGCGGGGTCGTAGGGGGCTGAAGCCTATATCATCATTATATTTAATTATAATCTATTGATTACTGCTTGCAAAGATGTATTCATTTGGCTTAGAGGGACTTTTGTCACGACTCATATTCATTTGGCTCGTTACAAAGACTTGACTTTGTGTCACCAATCTAGCGTATGTACTAGTGCCGTTTGACTCCATTTCACCTATCAAACGCAGCATAGCAATCACATAACCACACTCAAACTACACACTGTACAAAGGGACATGACATCATACTCTCAAATGTTTACTTACAAACTATGAAAAATAACATTTATACATTTATATCATCTTTGTCAGTAGAAATGTCACATTGCAAAAATTCCACTTCCAACTAGAGAAAATCTGTTGTAGCAAGTTAATGATGCTAGCATATGCTAACATTAGCCCTGTTATGTCATGAGTGTAAAATGTGCATCTTTTGTAATACATGTTGTAGTATTGTCTATATCGCTCGCTCTCAAACACATACGCACACACACACAGGCGCACAAGCACATGCACAAACACACACACACACACACACACACACACACACACACACACACACACACATACACACACACACACACACACACAAACACACACACACACACACACACTCACACACACAGTTTTTTCTCAAAAGACTAACTAAATATTTTACCAGAGTCCTATTACTGTACTCTAAAGTAAGAATAATGTTTGGCTCTTGGACATAAAGCGTGTCAGGTGTATGCGGGATTGGACTGTAAGAATTTGAACCTGAGCGGTTGTGTGAGTCCCTGTTGAGTCCTGCTACTCCATTGGAGCCCCCAGAGGAGTGAGGGGAGTGATAGTGGCCAGAACTGGAAGGAGAAGAGGAGGAGGGCCCTTTGGGAATGCTGGGGAACTTCATGGACCTGCTCACCACTCGACTGATGGACGTCTTCAATAGTTTAGAAATACAACGACAACAAAAAAAAGGATAAGCGAAAAATTTCACGTCTATATTAATATGCAAACACTCACAATATCGGAGTTTCCACTGCTGTTCAGCTTCCTCTGAGGAGGCATCGGCAGCCGGGGAGCCTCACTCTTTCCATCGTTGATGCGACGTGAGCGATCAGAGTTCCATGGTTCGAAGTTAGACGGGGGCAGGAAGGGGGGGATCACTGCCTTTAGCTTGTCATTAGGTAGTCGAGTAAGCGGGGCGTCACTTCGAAGCTAGCGGAGAAAAGCACAACAGAAACACTGAGAGAGAGAGAGCATACCTTCACCAAGGATTTTGCTCGCTGCCAAACTCAGAAGGAAACTTTTACAACCTTGGATTGCAATATGTTACAAAGTCTCTTTACAATTTAAAAATCACATTTGTAGGATTTCATCACATGCTTTCTCATGGTCTATCAAATATGTCAGGTCATATTTGGATCGCCACAAATAGGCTTGTTCATCCATCCATCCATCCATCTTCTTCCGCTTATCCGAGGTCGGGTCGAGGGGGCAGCAGCCTAAGCAGTGAAGCCCAGACTTCCCTCTCCCCAGCCACTTCGTCCAGCTCTTCCTGTGGGACCCCGAGGCATTCCCAGGCCAGCCGGGAGACATAGTCTTCCCAACGTGTCCTGGGTCTTCCCTGCGGCCTCCTACCGGTCGGACGTGCCCTAAACACCTCCCTAGGGAGGCGTTCGGGTGGCATCCTGACCAGATGCCCGAACCACCTCATCTGGCTCCTCTCGATGTGGAGGAGCAGCGGCTTTACTTTGAGCTCCCCCCGGATGGCAGAGCTTCTCACCTTATCTCTAAGGGAGAGCCCCGCCACCCGGCGGAGGAAACTCATTTCGGCCGCTTGTACCCGTGATCTTGTCCTTTCGGTCAAAACCCAAAGCTCATGACCATAGGTGAGGATGGGAACGTAGATCGACCGGTAAATTGAGAGCTTTGCCTTCCGGCTTAGCTCCTTCTTCACCACAACGGATCGATACAGCGTCCGCATTACTGAAGACGCTGCACCGATCCGCCTGTCGATCTCACGATCCACTCTTCCCTCACTCGTGAACAAGACTCCGAGGTACTTGAACTCCTCCACTTGGGGCAAGATCTCCTCCCCAACCCGGAGATGGCACTCCACCCTTTTACGGGCGAGAACCATGGACTCGGACTTGGAGGTGCTGATTCTCATCCCAGTCGCTTCACACTCGGCTGCGAACCGATCCAGTGAGAGCTGAAGATCCTGGCCAGATGAAGCCATCAGGACCACATCATCTGCAAAAAGCAGAGACCTAATCCTGCAACCACCAAACCAGATCCCCTCAACGCCTTGACTGCGCCTAGAAATTCTGTCCATAAAAGTTATGAACAGAATCAGTGACAAAGGGCAGCCTTGGCGGAGTCCAACTCTCACTAGAAACGTGTCCGACTTACTGCCGGCAATGCGGACCAAGCTCTGGCACTGAGCATACAGGGAGCGGACTGCCACAATCAGACAGTCCGATACCCCATACTCTCTGAGCACTCCCCACAGGACTTCCCGAGGGACACGGTCGAATGCCTTCTCCAAGTCCACAAAACACATGTAGACTGGTTGGGCAAACTCCCATGCACCCTCAAGGACCCTGCCGAGAGTATAGAGCTGGTCCGCAGTTCCACGACCAGGACGAAAACCACACTGTTCCTCCTGAATCCGAGGCTCGACTATCCGGCATAGCCTCCTCTCCAGTACACCTGAATAGACCTTACCGGGAAGGCTGAGGAGTGTGATCCCACGATAGTTAGAGCACACCCTCCGGTTCCCTTTCTTAAAGAGAGGAACCACCACCCCGGTCTGCCAATCCAGAGGTACCGCCCCCAATGTCCACGCGATGCTGCAGAGTCTTGTCAACCAAGACAGCCCCACAGCATCCAGAGCCTTAAGGAACTCCGGGCGGATCTCATCTACCCCTGGGGCCTTGCCACCGGGGAGCTTTTTAACTACCTCAGCAACCTCAGCCCCAGAAATAGGAGAGCCCACCACAGACTCCCCAGGCACTGCTTCCTCATAGGAAGACGTGTTGGTGGGATTGAGGAGGTCTTCGAAGTATTCCCTCCACCGATCCACAACATCCGCAGTCGAGGTCAGCAGAACACCATCCCCGCCATACACGGTGTTGATAGTGCACTGCTTCCCCTTCCTGAGGCGGCGGATGATGGTCCAGAATTGCTTCGAAGCCGTCCGGAAGTCGTTTTCCATGGCTTCCCCGAACTCCTCCCATGTCCGAGTTTTTGCCTCTGCGACCGCTGAAGCCGCACACCGCTTGGCCTGTAGGTACCTGTCCTCTGCCTCAGGAGTCCTATGAGCCAAAAGAACCCGATAGGACTCCTTCTTCAGCTTGACGGCATCCCTCACCGCCGGTGTCCACCAACGGGTTCTAGGATTACCGCCACGACAAGCACCAACTACCTTGCGGCCACAGCTCCAATCAGCCGCCTCGACAATAGAGGCGCGGAACATGGTCCATTCGGACTCAATGTCCAGCACCTCCCTCGTGACATGTTCAAAGTTCTTCCGGAGGTGGGAATTGAAACTCTCTCTGACAGGAGACTCTGCCAGACGTTCCCAGCAAACCCTCACAATGCGTTTGGGCCTGCCAGGTCTGTCCGGCATCCTCCCCCACCATCGCAGCCAACTCACCACCAGGTGGTGATCGGTAGAAAGCTCCACCCCTCTCTTCACCCGAGTGTCCAAAACATGAGGCCGCAAATCCGATGACACAACTACAAAGTCAATCATGGAACTGCGGCCTAGGGTGTCCTGGTGCCAAGTACACATATGGACACCCTTATGTTTGAACATGGTGTTCGTTATGGACAATCTGTGACGGGCACAAAAGTCCAATAACAAAACACTGCTCGGGTTCAGATCTGGGCAGCCATTCTTCCCAATCACGCCTCTCCAGGTTTCACTGTCGTTGCCAACATGAGCATTGAAGTCCCCCAGTAGAACGAGGGAATGACCCGGTGGAGCACTCTCAATTACTCCCTCGAGTGAATCCAAAAAGGGTGGGTACTCTGAGCTGCGGTTTGGCGCGTAAGCGCAAACCAGTCAGGACCCGTTCCCCCACCCGAAGGCCGAGGGAAGCTACTCTCTCGTCCACCGGGTTGAACTCCAATGTACAGGCTCTGAGCCGGGGGGAAACAAGAATTGCCACCCCAGCCCGTCGCCTCTCACTGCCGGCAACGCCAGAGTGGAAGAGAGTCCAGCCCCTCTCGAGAGAACTGGTTCCAGAGCCCTTGCTGTGCGTCGAAGTGAGTCCGACTATATCTAGCCGGAACTTCTCCACCTCGCGCACTAGCTCAGGCTCCTTCCCCCCCAGCGAGGTGACGTTCCACGTCCCAAGAGCTAGCTTCTGTAGCCGAGGATCGGACCGCCAATTGCCCTGCCTTCGGCCGCCGCCCAGCTCACATCGCACCCGACCTCTATGACCCCTGCTATGGGTGGTGAGCCCATTGGAGGGGAGACCCACGTTGCCTCTTCGGGCTGTGCCCGGCCGGGCCCCATGGGGACAGGCCCGGCCACAAGGCGCTCGCCATCGTGCCCCACCTCCGGGCCTAGCTCCAGAGGGGGGCCCCCGTGACCCGCGTCCGGGCGAGGGAAATCTGGGTCCTTGGTTTTTATTTTTCATGGAGGTCTTCGAGCTGCTCTTTGTCTGATCCCTCACCTAGGACCAGTTTGTCTTGGGAGACCCTACCAGGGGGCATAAAGCCCCCGGACAACATAGCTCCTAGGATCATTGGGACACGCAAACTCCTCTACCACGTTAAGGTGGCAGCTCAGAGAGGAGCTTGTTCATCCTAACACATTATAAACACATCCGTCATAGCAAAAAGACCAAAGTGATGGTGAGGCACCACTAGCATCAGCATTAGTATCCTACTTCAACATCAGTACTTTAAATGCTTAAATGAGACACTCAGTGATGCCAGATCTCATCACAGAAACCATCAAGCAGCTCAATGAAAATGCGCCCAACTAGCAGCCCAGGACTCTGTGAAAAATAAATATATTTATTATATAATTTATTATTGCACTACGCATACTAACAGCAATATTATAAACAACACGTGTTCTTGTATACTTACTTCTACCCAGTAGGAGTAGTAAGTACACATGATGGTACACATAAATATATTATCACCTTCTCAATAGTAGATTGTGTCCTCCAGGGAGGTCATGACAGAAAATAATTGAGAAGCACTCCCCAAACCTACAAATTAAGTTTCTAGTCAACTATACCCAAATTCTATCAATATTAATACAAATTTAAACTATTAAAAAAATAACAGTTGTGTTTTCTCTTAAAGCACATATTATTATTACCATTGTAGTGATTAGCATGTCCTCCTTGTCTGATGAAGTCCTGCACAAACCTGTAGAAGAAAACATATTTATTATACCATGCAATTGTACTATTTGTGTTTCTATCCTCCAGTCCAACCCCACGGCTCCTACTACTTCTAATATTACTCTTGTACTACTAAAATAACTACTACTACTACCACTACTATTACTACTACCACTACTACTGCTACTACCACTAATGCTACTACTATTACTACAACTACCACTACTATTACTAGTGCTACTAGTACTATTACTACTGCTCACCTGTGTCTTTGCTCTTGACCGCCCATGCGGTGCTGATGTCACTTCCTCCCTGAGTACCAGAGGACTGCACAGGCGTGTTAGACAAAGCGGCAGGTTTGATGTCAGCCTTCATGGTGGCATCCAATGATGTCAGTGAGTCATCAGGAAATGGAGCAAGGCGATTAGACAGAAGGCCGTGTCTCAGAGTGTGAGTCAGCTTGAGTCGTCGAAAGCGGTTTGACATTCGACTCCACCAAGACTGGAAGAGATATGTTAGTGTTGTGGGTGTGTTCAATAAAACATTTTACATTTGGTATATAGTAATGAAAAATCAAACATCATTATTCCATTTTCTAGAACACTTGAGTCGACTTTGTTAAATGATAATTATCTATCCATTCATTCATCTTCTTCCACTTATCCGATGTCGGGTTGCAGGGGCAGCAGCCTAGGCAGAGAAGCCCAGACTTCCCTCTCCCCAGCTACCTATCCCGAGGAATTCCTAGGCCAGCTTGGAGGCATAGTCCCCCCAACGTCTCCTGGGTCTTTCCCGTGGCCTCCTACCAGTCAGGCGTGGCCTAAATACCTGCCCTGGGAGCCATTTGGGGGGCATCCTGAGTCCTGACCAGAAGCCCGAACCACCTCATCTTTACTCCAAGCTCCTCCTGAATGACAGAGCTTCTCACCCTATCTCTAAGGGAGACCACATAGAGATAGGGTTCCCCCCGCCACCGATGGAGGAAACTCATTTCGGCCGCTTGTACTCATGATCGTGTCCTTTCGGTCACAACCCAAATCACATGGCCGTAGGTGAGTATAGGAACGTTCCTATACTCACCTCGATTGACCTGTAAATTGAGAGCTCAGCTCCCTCTTCACCATGACAGATCGATACTGCAGACACCGCACCAATCCGCCTGTCAATCTCACGATCCACTCTTCCCTCACTCTTGAACAAAACTTGGATGTACTCCTCCACTTGGGGCAAGATCTCCATCCCAAACCGGAGATTGAACTCCACCCTTTTCTGGACAAGAACCATGAATTCGGACTTGGAGATGCATACTGTCATCCGAGTCGCTTCACACTCAGCTGCGAACCGATTCATTGAGAGCCACCAAACTGAAACCCCCCAATGCCCTGATTGTGCCTAGAAATTTTGTCCATAAAAGTTATGAACAGAATTGGTGATAAAGGGCAGCTGTGGCAGAGTCCAACCCTCAATTAATTATTTAATTTATTACAAACAGGGTCAGTTGTAGTTGAAAGTTGGTCAGTGATGCCAATTTTGTATTTCACAAAAATTGCTGCTTGATTTGTATATTGTTCATATATTATCACCTCAGATGCCAAATATTTTTAGGAAAATCTTATTTTACTTTCAACCTCTTCGTCAAGAAATATCCTGGCGCTGAGGACAAGAAGACTCTAGTTTTACTGCTAAATTAATAATTATAATATAACTATTATATAAAATAATCATCATTAATATTGCTGGGTTGCACAAAGTATGGTTGTTATCGCCTTGGATTTGAGAACAAAGAGGTCAACAAAAATATTATAGATAGAAATCAAGGGAAAGCAAAGTGAAAATGCTGTATACATAATCTGTGTAAATACAAACCCCGTTTCCATATGAGTTGGGAAATTGTGTTAGATGTAAATATAAACGGAATACAATGATTTCCAAATAATTGTCAACCCATATTCAGTTGAATATGCTACAAAGACAACATATTTGATGTTCAAACTGATAAACATTTTTTTTTGTTGCAAATAATCATTAACTTTAGAATTTGATGCCAGCAACACGTGACAAAGAAGTTGGGAAAGGTGGCAAGAAATACTGATAAAGTTGAGGAATGCTCATCAAACACTTATTTATAAATAAATGATAAATGGGTTGTACTTGTATAGCGCTTTTCTACCTTCAAGGTACTCAAAGCGCTTTGACACTACTTCCACATTTACCCATTCACACACACATTCACACACTGATGGAGGGAGCTGCCATGCAAGGCGCTAACCAGCACCCATCAGGAGCAAGAGTGAAGTGTCTTGCTCAGGACACAACGGACATGACGAGGTTGGTACTAGGTGGGGATTGAACCAGGGACCCTCGGGTCGCGCACGGCCATTCTCCCACTGCGCCACGCCGTCCCCATTTGGAACATCCCACAGGTGAACAGGCAAAATGGGAACAGGTGGGTGCCATGATTGGGTATAAAAGTAGATTCTATGAAATGCTCAGTCATTCACAAACAAGGATGGGGCGAGGGTCACCACTTTGTCAACAAATACGTGAGCAAATTGTTGAACAGTTTATGAAAAACTTTTCTCAACCAGCTATTGCAAGGAATTTAGGGATTTCACCATCTACGGTCCGTAATATCATCAAAGGGTTCAGAGAATCTGGAGAAATCACTGCGCGTAAGCAGCTAAGCCCGTGACCTTCGATCCCTAACGCTGTACGGCATCAACAAGCGACATCAGTGTGTAAAGGATATCACCACATGGGCTCAGGAACACTTCAGAAACCCACTGTCAGTAACTACAGTTGGTCGCTACATCTGTAAGTGCAAGTTAAAACTCTCCTATGCAAGGCGAAAACCGTTTATCAACAACACCCAGAAACGCCGTCGGCTTTGCTGGGCCTGAGCTCATCTAAGATAGACTGATACAAAGTGGAAAAGTGTTCTGTGGTCTGACGAGTCCACATTTCAAATTGTTTTTGAAAACTGTGGATGTCGTGTCCTCCGGACCAAAGAGGAAAAGTACCATCCGGATTGTTATAGGCGCAAAGTTGAAAAGCCAGCATCTGTGATGGTATGGGGGTGTATTAGTGCCCAAGACATGGGTAACTTACACATCTGTGAAGGCGCCATTAATGCTGAAAGGTACATACAGGTTTTGGAGCAACATATGTTGCCATCCAAGCAACGTTACCATGGACGCCCCTGCTTATTTCATCAAGACAATGCCAAGCCACGTGTTACATCAACGTGGCTTCATAGTAAAAGAGTGCGGGTACTAGACTGGCCTGCCTGTAGTCCAGACCTGTCTCCCATTGAAAACGTGTGGCGCATTATGAAGCCTAAAATACCACAACGGAAACCCCTGGACTGTTGAACAACTTAAGCTGTACATCAAGCAAGAATGGGAAAGAATTCCACCTGAGAAGCTTAAAAAATGTGTCTCCTCAGTTCCCAAACATTTACTGAAAGGAAAGGCCATGTAACACAGTGGTAAACATGCCCTTTCCCAACTACTTTGGCACGTGTTGCAGCCATGAAATTCTAAGTTAATTATTATTTGCAAAAAAAAAATAAAGTTTATGAGTTTGAACATCAAATATCTTGTCTTTGTAGTGCATTCAATTGAATATGGGTTGAAAAGGATTAGCAAATCATTGTATTCCGTTTATATTTACATCTAACACAAATACCCAACTCATATGGAAACGGGGTTTGTAATTCCAATAGATATTTTTGGTTTAAAGGTATTGTCACTTTTTCTGGTAAGATGATCCATCATAACTGTTAAAAAAAAGTTAAAATAATTCACTCTGGTCGAGTCAACAAGGTTGCGTTTTCAGTGAGCACTTTGTCAATGTTTGTGTAATTTTAAAATAAACTATTAAATATTATAATAATCATTATGATAACATTATGATCTCCATATACTTACATGTGAAAACGTTATTTCTGGAAACTTCTACAATGAATGATTTGTGTGTTCTTGTTTTGGTGCAATGTTTAACATCAGGAAAACATAACTAAATACTATTAATAATCTATATTACTATATCTCTCATAGACTGCATAAACAACTGTATCTGGATATAGCTATATATTGTTGGAACTAAACACTGCTGGTCAACCCTGAAGCAACTAAATGTAATTAAATGTAAATAAATTTGAAGGCTGAGTGTCGTTTCTGTAATGTATCTTTGGAAAGGTGTTTCATTCGTTCAATGAAACGATGCACAAATATCACAATTGATGTGATATTGGTATAATGAGCCAAAAGATCTCGCAAGTTTAAACACTTGACAATATTTCTGCTTTAAGAGAAAATCGCCCACTTTTGGAGTCACACAACAGCAAATTTAGCTAAGGTTTTAAGCAGCTGTCACTGATTTCGAGTTTAAAAACAAACCACGGGATTGCGGTGGTGACTGACATTTCATGCAAAAAGAATGTGTTAGTGTGCTAGGTGGCACTGATACCACGCCAAGTGGTCCTTGCACACTACAAATTGGCCCAAGCAGGCTGGTGACACGTGCTGCTGTCCTTTTTTTTCCAACAGTCCAACAGGTACTGTGGTATTTATGACCAAGCAGCAGCAGCAACAACTGCCATCACAAAAGCTAATCATGACAAATCATGTTAAAGATGCTTGTTAAAACTATAACCTTGGTATTGCTGTCTTTTTACCTGGAGCAGCAATAGATGCATAGAATTCAATTAAAATAATCAAATTACTTGTAGTTTCAGTTTCAATTTGTGGAAAGACACATTTATTTATTAGTTAATTCATGCAAAGTTATAAAACATCTGAAAAAAAGCACCTGCATTGTTTTGTGACTCACTTCAATAACAATGTTATAGATTTAGTGAGTGTAGTTACTTTTCAGGTTGTTGTAAGTCAACAATACAGTGTGAGAAGCAGGACAAGTTAACTTCAGAAAGTAATAGGGCAACAGTCCCCTCGAATACTTAAAGAGTAATGAGCATAGGCGCCGATCAATGCTGAGCCACTTTCAATCTTTAAAATAATTTTTGAAAAATCAATCTTATTGTAGTTAATTTTCTGGTGCGTTTGGGCCGTTTTACAAAATAATAAAGCCACAAATCATATGGGATGTTAACTTTGCTGAACGTCTATTTTTTTTTTATACACACACACCGAGCACCCACGTGCAGAAATGTAGATCGGCGCCTATGGTAATGAGTGTAAGGAAGCTATCAATAGATCGGATCCTATACTTTGAAACTAAACAGAAACTAAATTGGAGTTAAAAAAAAGTACCTTCAGGCCTCCTTTGTCATCAGGCAGAACAGGAGCGTTGTTGAGAGAAGGTCTGCTTTTAGAATGAGTTGTCCTGCCACGTTGTTTGGACCTGTCTTTGTCCACTTGCATACACACTGACGCTAACAGACGCACCAACTCTGTGTCTGCCAACAAACACAGAATATGACAAATGTGCAGTACATTTACAACAACAACACAGACAATTGAATAATCCACATATTTTGTTGACTTTATGTTGAAGGATCAAAGCAAGAATGATGAGTGCTGTCTTAAAAGATTTAACTTCCCTCTCCCACGTGCACCTGAAAGTGCAGCGCGCTGGGAGGATCGAATCAGAATGAGACCTGGTGCTCCACAAGTTGCTCTTTCAATTGAAGCAACTACGGCACATAGCTTGCATTCCTCTTTAACAAAGTTGGTATCATTGTCCATTAGGAGTTCAAAGGGTTTTCCACATCGCGAGGTAAATCTTCTCACTCACTACGGTTCCATACACGAAATTAGTCAGATTTTTCAAATATTTCTTTTTTTTGTATTTTCACACCTTCACATGAAGTCCAAGTGTCCATGCACACTCTTAAATGAGACTATTGGTCATACGCCAATAGGGGGGGGGTGTATTTTTTATTTTTTTTTGCTCCTAAAAAAATACAATCATGTGTGCTTACGGACTGTATCCCTGCAGACTGTATTGATCTATATTGATATATAATGTAGGAACCAGAAATATTAATAACAGAAAGAAACAACCCTTTTGTGCAAATGAGTGTGAATGAGTATAAATGGGGGAGGGAGGTTTTTTGGGTTGGTGCACTAATTGTAAGTGTATCTTGTGTTTTTTATGTTGATTTAATAAAAAAAAAATATATATATATTGTTTTATTTTTATTTTATTTTTTTATTCCTTGTGCGGCCCGGTACCAATCGATCCACGGACCGGTACCGGGCCACGGCTGGGTGGTTGGGGACCACTGGGTTATGGGGTTGAAGTCGAGCAGGTGGGTAATTAGCCATCTTGAGAACATCTAAGGTGTCGGCTTTCCCTGCCTCGTACAATCCAAAATCTGCATTTGAGTTCAGTGAAAACTCTTTCCGGTTCAGGATGGAGCAGTAACTCTTTAGGGTCTTTTATGACAATCTGATGCAAGATGGTTACATGGATTATATCTAGATCTAATCCTTCTGCATGCCACAACCTTTCACCCACTCTGAGCAGTCTTGTGGCTTCTTCATATTCTGGTGAAAGTGATGTAAGGCGACCGTATAAAGACAGAGAACATCAATGTTTGAGAGCGCTTAACTCCTCAGGCAAACAACTCCTGAATTATAAGATTTTCTGCTCATAGGAAGTTATCTACTGAATGTGGGGAGGGATTACTGGCATCAGCCGCCCCGTGAAAGGAGTTAGCTGTCTCCTGAAGAAGCTTCTTCCAAGTGGAGCACTTAACAGGGTTTAGGAAGTTGTGTGGACAAATGGTTGGTGCACAACAGTTCCCAGGAAGGCGAATTTCCTTAGCTCTTTGGCATCTGGTTCCCGCTCAGATGAAGGCATAGCGGGGCATTACGTCTCTGACAGGTAAAATAAATGTTGGACCTTTTGTTCATGGATTATTTCCTGCAGGATGAGTCCACAAACCCTTTGAAACAGCTGGATTCCGAATAATCCAGTACAGCACAGTCATGGACTCTGACCAGAGAGTGATCAGAGAGTGATGTGTTTGGGAAGTACAACAAGCTTAGTTCACTTTGGCCATCTGGATGTCGTTGTGGCTTGCGCAGCCCTTTGAGACACTTGTGATTAAGGGCTATATAAATAAACTTTTATTGATTGATTGATCTGTACATCTGTAAGTGCAGCACTGAGCTCAATGCTTTAGATAGGAATGTGTTTTCTGGGTGCAACTCATAATCTGTCAAATACAAAGGACACAAAGATCTGATGATTATCATCCACCATTTGCATTAAGGCTATTGATCCATGGTGAGAGGCATTGCAAAAGATGTGACTGCTTCTAGTTGCGGTGACAGTAACACCGATAGAAGGCAAAAGGGAACAAAATAACTTGATGTTAGAGATAGGTACCATTCACATTTCAACCTATAAAGTACTGATTCCCAGGACCTGGGAATCGAAACCGATGTCCTACAGTACCAGTTTTTGTTACTGTTGTGTGTATTCATGTGTTATTAAATATACATTTCTTTAATAACAATGATGTAATTTTTATTTGGCGTTTAACAATGAGCTGAAAATAACTGTTGTATAGTTATTAAATATATATGTATATTTTTTACTTCAGTCTCATTTATAGTATTTATTATAAAGTAGACTTTGCATGCATTTGCAATTTTAAGAAGGTAAATCACAGCACATACTAAACGTTTCTAAAGCTCTATTGGGAGGTAGAAGGGTCTCAGTGACAGGCAGTTCTATATAGGCCATGCATACAGTCTGTATAAACTGACATTCACAGACAGACCACCCCCTTACACTGTTCTTGACAGCTCTACTTGGATGAAAAAAAACGTCTCCAACTCACATAGAGAATCCACAAAATATCTTTATGGAGCCATGTTTCTTTGAACATCATCAAGTTTGATTTCCTGTACTCGAAAAACAGACTTTGCTCCTACATTTCCTTCTTTAGCGATAGGACATCGGTGTATTGCAGTTTTTGTCCAAAAGTCAAGCTGATGCAAGATGGTAAAATTGATTATTCTACTCACACTGTGGAAGCAATTGTCAACATAACACATAATAAATGAAAAAAACATAACATAACATAACATAACATAGAAGGAGAGCGCAACTTGCATGAGCAGAGTCTGGTGTCTCATTGTCCCTGACAACACAAACGTATTGCAGTCGCACAACACACTAGAATACACTTAAAAACACTTGAAAACAACACCTAAATGGCATAAGAAACAGGTAGCGACTATCCAGCAGAGCAGTGCAACCAGAAGCATACACATGCAAACAAAGTTATCAGAAAATGGCACCTTTTGATTTTGTGTGAATCAATATCGATTGAATTTGGTGGGTGCCTATAAAAATACCGAATTGGGAATCCATCTCTACTTGAGGTGTTGTAGAGCGGAAATCTCCTATACCCCGCGCAACTATTTGTAAAGGGGATCTGCAGGCTGGATTTGGTCATCCCAGTCAATGTTGGACTTCCACATGAACAAGCCCTTTGAGACACTTGTGATTAAGGGCTATATAAATAAACTTTTATTGATTGATTGATCCGTACATCTGTAAGTGCAGCACTGAGCTCAATGCTTTAGATAGGAATGTGTTTTCTGGGTGCAACTCATAATCTGTCAAATACAAAGGACACAAAGATCTGATGATTATCATCCACCATTTGCATTAAGGCTATTGATCCATGGTGAGAGGCATTGCAAAAGATGTGACTGCTTCTAGTTGCGGTGACAGTAACACCGATAGAAGGCAAAAGGGAACAAAATAACTTGATGTTAGAGATAGGTACCATTCACATTTCAACCTATAAAGTACTGATTCCCAGGACCTGGGAATCGGAACCGATGTCCTACAGTACCAGTTTTTGTTACTGTTGTGTGTATTCATGTGTTATTAAATATACATTTCTTTAATAACAATGATGTAATTTTTATTTGGCGTTTAACAATGAGCTGAAAATAACTGTTGTATAGTTATTAAATATATATGTATATTTTTTACTTCAGTCTCATTTATAGTATTTATTATAAAGTAGACTTTGCATGCATTTGCAATTTTAAGAAGGTAAATCACAGCACATACTAAACGTTTCTAAAGCTCTATTGGGAGGTAAAAGGGTCTCAGTGACAGGCAGTTCTATATAGGCCATGCATACAGTCTGTATAAACTGACATTCACAGACAGACCACCCCCTTACACTGTTCTTGACAGCTCTACTTGGATGAAAAAAAACGTCTCCAACTCACATAGAGAATCCACAAAATATCTTTATGGAGCCATGTTTCTTTGAACATCATCAAGTTTGATTTCCTGTACTCGAAAAACAGACTTTGCTCCTACATTTCCTTCTTTAGCGATAGGACATCGGTGTATTGCAGTTTTTGTCCAAAAGTCAAGCTGATGCAAGATGGTAAAATTGATTATTCTACTCACACTGTGGAAGCAATTGTCAACATAACACATAATAAATGAAAAAAATATAACATAACATAACATAACATAGAAGGAGAGCGCAACTTGCATGAGCAGAGTCTGGTGTCTCATTGTCCCTGACAACACAAACGTATTGCAGTCGCACAACACACTAGAATACACTTAAAAACACTTGAAAACAACACCTAAATGGCATAAGAAACAGGTAGCGACTATCCAGCAGAGCAGTGCAACCAGAAGCATACACATGCAAACAAAGTTATCAGAAAATGGCACCTTTTGATTTTGTGTGAATCAATATCGATTGAATTTGGTGGGTGCCTATAAAAATACCGAATTGGGAATCCATCTCTACTTGAGGTGTTGTAGAGCGGAAATCTCCTATACCCCGCGCAACTATTTGTAAAGGGGATCTGCAGGCTGGATTTGGTCATCCCAGTCAATGTTGGACTTCCACATGAACAAGTGGAAATGGCACAATGAATCCCATCAGGTTGTAGAATTTGACAACAACACAGTAGACATTTCTGAATGTAGGAACTGAAGATTCAGTAGCGTGATTATAACAACTTTTAGCAATCACAGTATTAAAGAACCATATGGATAAACTGATGTTGTTGTTGTGCTGGGACTCTTCACCCGTGAGCGTACTCCGGTTAGGGAATAAGGACACCGTTTTACGTTTCAACTTCTTCTTTATATGTAACTTTTAACAGCAGCAGCTAAGTACACTCTCACATACACACTGTTTAACACATTGACTCAAGGACCCCGGGAAGTAAACATAGCTGCCCGGTAAACTGCCTGACTCAAACAGACTTAACTTAAAGGTGCATGACTACATTAATAGCTTGTTTACGTCAACAATAATATAGTCAATTATATTCAACAATTAACATATTAAATAGGGAACTTTATCTTCTATCTTAGTCACTGACAAAGGGAATTTATAACACACAGTATAGTCCAAGGCTGGGTTCGTTATCCTTTACCCTGGGTAACCCCAGCTCACTACTAGTTGACTGTGCTTCAGGATGTAGGTGTGCCACAACTTCTGGCATGTTGCAAGCCCACTACCAGAGGTCAAAGCCTCCCTTGCTTAGAAGTACATTCAGATTGTCAATCAGAACCATGGCATCTTCAACCCTACTAACACTGTGGAACCAATTGTCCGTATAGGAGCGCGCAACTTGCATGAGGAGAGAGTCCGGTGTCTCACGGTCCCTGACAACAGGGGCTGTAGGTTATATTTATTAAGATAACATCTGCCACTCAAAAATCGGTGCTTCAGATGCCTTCTACACGTTCCGCCACAGGATTTGGAGGGATGGTTTGTCGCGGGCCAGTAAGCACGTCTGGTGGAACATTGACTTGATATCCCCGCTTTTGGCCATAACATAGCGTCGGAACCACAGCAGCACCCCAATCATGGTAGGGCTCGATGTTGGCCCATTCAGATACTGGCCATTGAAGCAAGAAGAGCTGAAGACCACGCTGTCCTTTCTATCATGGTGCACCATTTGATATGTACTATGACCTGTACTCTTTGCTGCAACCGCTGTAGAATTCTTAGCAACATATTCTGTCTAAATAAGTTTGTTATTTACAGTAAGAGGTTGCAGGTTTACAGCCACTTGTGTTCAATGCCGCATAAGTTTGGAATTACGGCATCTGGAGGTGTACATAGCAAGTGGCTGGTTGGCGACTTCGCGGAGGAGTAGCTTAGCGATGGACACCC
Source organism: Nerophis lumbriciformis (assembly GCF_033978685.3). NCBI lineage: Eukaryota > Metazoa > Chordata > Actinopteri > Syngnathiformes > Syngnathidae > Nerophis > Nerophis lumbriciformis. The sequence goes on along the minus strand of NC_084554.2, from coordinate 20,567,244 downwards.
TCAACCGGTATAAGTTCAAAGTTTGTAAAATGCTGAGCTCTTGTTGGTTTCCTTGCTGACATATGGGAGAATATCAATTTGCCAAATATGTTCCACATTCTTGAGGAATTCGTACATTTGGATTCAGTGACAGTGGCAGACAGGAGGGTTGATGGGAAGAGACGGGCATTAAGGGGGGACCTTGTAAAGACACACACTCGCTGTTTTAATAGGACAGTGTTCTCAAATATACACTACATTTTATAGTATAGTGGAATAAAAATATTCGCTGGCCTACGCCTATGCATCTTTTTGGATCTACACATCCACAGAACGTTACAACATGCATATTATGTTATGTAAGTATGAATTGTCCAGTATGATAAAAACATATTATGTTAATTGTACAGTGGAAGAAAAACATATGTTTTGTTAATAGTATAGTGGAATAAAGTAATACATGTTATGTTAATTGTATAGTATGATAAAAACATATTACGGTATGTTAATAGTATAGTGAAAGAAAAACATATGTAATAGTAATAGTGTAATAAAAAAAACATACATGTTAATTGTATATCAAAACATGCATTTATGTTAATAGTATAGTGTAATAAAAACATGCCACATATTTGATAATTTAGACCACTGCAACATTACACACAGTTTGAACAGTAACAATGTTTGAATATGTAATTAATTGATTCTTTGGCGTACCACAGTCTGAGAATCACTGGTATAGTGTAATAAAAATATGTTATGTTAAATGTATAATAAAAACATGTATATTATGTTATGTGAATTATATAGTGTAAATTGTCCGTAAGTGTGAATGTGAGTGTTTTTAAATATGTGCTTTGTGTTTGATGACCAGTCTTGCCCAAAGTCAGCTGGGATCCAGATGACCTGTGGCCCTAATGAGGACAAGCAGTACAGAAATTATGACAATGTAAGTCGGTACCTGGATCATTGAGCAGCATAACCAAATCAAATGCTGTGTATCCATTCTTTGCTCGAAGATTGACATCAGCCCCCTGACTCAGTAGGTACTTGACAACATCTTTATTTCTGAAATAAACAAAAAAGCGATTTGTTTCACACAATGGAAGGGCATAACGTCGCCCTGAAGGCAACAGAGAGAATTCCTCCGCAAGGACATGGCTCGGGGAGGCTAAAATTATCTTTGCATTTTGGGGGATTTGCTGGTTGCAGAAGAAGTTTATGTCTCTTAGTTTTACTCCGATAATCTTAAGAGCAAGATTTAACAATACTGGTCAGGCTGTTTCGGTCTTTAACTGAAAGACAGTGAAACCAACAAATAAAAGAAAAACACATAACACTCTCAATAAATGTTTCATAAAAACAACAGAGTATAACATGCCTGACAGAGAAAATAATTTAATTTTCTGAAAAGATTAATTCTATTGTGCTTGCTTCACTGTAAAATCTGTGTTCACAACTTGAGCTGGTCGTCAAAAAAGGTCCCCAAGTATTTATATGATGAAACAATGTATGTATGATGCACTTCGTAGAAATTTCCTTCTTACGTCTAAAATCAATACTTAATTATTTGGTTTTAGATACATTTAAATCAAAAAAGTTCCAGTCACACTAGAAGATCAAATCCGTTAGGCCAGACCTGGGCATTCTGCGGCCCGCGGGCCACATCCGGCCCTTTGTGCGTCCCTGTCCGGCCCGCGTGAGGCCAATCATAAATTAGAAAATACATTTTAAAAAGTATCTATGTCGAGTGTGCAATACAACGGTGCTGCTTTTGTTTTTGAAAAGCGTTATTTGTATTACTTCCGTGTGGACGTATGCTCGTGCGCGATTGTGAGTGAATGTGAACAGCGGCAATCACAAATTGCGTATGTCTGTGTGTAACCTGTGAGTGAAGGTGCAGAGCGACAAGTGATGCCCGGTTACCACCGAGATGTCAGCTCACGCTAAAAAAAGAAAAGTTGATGACGAATGCCGTGTTTTCAACAAGATATGTACTGCCAAGTACAAACCCCGTTTCCATATGAGTTGAGAAATTGTGTTAGATGTAAATATAAACGGAATACAATGATTTGCAAATCCTTTTCAACCCATATTCAATTGAATGCACTACAAAGACAATATATTTGATGTTCAAACTCATAAACTTTATTTATTTTTTTGCAAATAATAATTAACTTAGAATTTCATGGCTGCAACACGTGCCAAAATAGTTGGGAAAGGGCATGTTTACCACTGTGTTACATGGCCTTTCCTTTAAACAACACTCAGTAAACATTTGTGAACTGAGGAGACACATTTTTTAAGCTTCTCATGTGGAATTTTTTCCCATTCTTGCTTGATGTACAGCTTAAGTTGTTCAACAGTCCGGGGGTCTCCGTTGTGGTATTTTAGGCTTCATAATGCGCCACAAATTTTCAATGGGAGACAGGTCTGGACTACAGGCAGGCCAGTCTAGTACCCGCACTCTTTTACTATGAAGCCACGTTGATGTAACACGTGGCTTGGCATTGTCTTGCTGAAAAAAGCAGGGGCGTCCATGGTAACGTTGCTTGGATGGCAACATATGTTGCTCCAAAACCTGTATGTACCTTTCAGCATTAATGGCGCCTTCACAGATGCGTAAGTTACCCATGTCTTGGGCACTAATACACCCCCATACCATCACAGATGCTGGCTTTTAACTTTGCGCCTATAACAATCCGGATGGTTCTTTTCCTCTTTGGTCTGGAGGACACGACGTCCACAGTTTCCAAAAACAATTTGAAATGTGGACTTGTCAGACCACAGAACACTTTTCCACTTTGTATCAGTCCATCTTAGATGAGCTCAGGCCCAGCGAAGCCGACGGCGTTTCTGGGTGTTGTTGATAAACGGTTTTTGCCTTGCATAGGAGAGTTTTAACTTGCTCTTACAGATGTAGCGACCAAGTGTAGTTACTGACAGTGGGTTTCTGAAGTGTTCCTGAGCCCATGAGGTGATATCCTTTACACACTGATGTCGCTTGTTGATGCAGTACAGCCTGAGGGATCGAAGGTCACGGGCTTAGCTGCTTACGTGCAGTGATTTCTCCAGATTCTCTGAACCCTTTGATGATATTATGGACCGTAGATGGTGAAATCCCTAAATTCCTTGCAATAGCTGGTTGAGAAAGGTTTTTCTTAAACTGTTCAACAATTTGCTGACGCATTTGTTGACAAAGTGGTGACCCTCCCCCCATCCTTGTTTGTGAATGACTGAGCATTTCTTGGAATCTACTTTTATACCCAATCATGGCACCCACCTGTTCCCAATTTGCCTGTTCACCTGTGGGATGTTCCAAATAAGTGTTTGATGAGCATTCCTCAACTTTATCAGTATTTATTGCCACCTTTCCCAACTTCTTTGTCACGTGTTGCTGGCATAAAATTCCAAAGTTAATGATTATTTGCAAAAAAAATAAATGTTTATCAGTTTGAACATCAAATATGTTGTCTTTGTAGCATATTCAACTGAATATGAGTTGAAAATGATTTGCAAATCATTGTATTCCGTTAATATTTACATGTAACACAATTTCCCAACTCATATGGAAACAGGGTTTGTATTTCTTTACAGAGATGAAAGGTAAAGCCGTGTGCTTAATTTGTGGTACACATGTTGCTGTGTTTAAAGAATATAATTTGAATCGCCACTACACGACGAGACACGAGGAAAAATACCGGAATCTGTCTGATGAAGAGCGCGCAAGGGAGGCTGATGCGTTGATGGTAAAACTGCAAACCCAACAAGGACTTTTTGCCAAATTTCACACCGCCAGATATGCAGCCGTCAGGACAAGTTTCGTCATTTCTCACAAAATCGCCAGAAAAAGTAAGGCGTTTTCTGACGGAGAGTTTATTAAGGAGTGCTTATTGAACTCTGTTGCGCTGAAATGCCCGCAGAAAAGGGGTGCATTTGAGAACGTGTCACTCTCCCGACGCACTGTAACGAGGCGGGTTGAGACCATCGCTGGAAACTTGGAGCTTCAGCTGAAGAACAAAACGGCCGACTTCGACTTTTTTTCGCTGGCTTTGGATGAGAGCTGTGATGTTCGTGACACCGCCCAACTGCTCATATTCTTACGTGGAATAACTGCAGACTTTCAAATCACGGAGTAGCTGGCAGCCATACAGTCAATTAAAGAGACCTTGTTCACATAGGTAAATGCGTGTTTGGACATGTTAGGACTGAAATGGGACAAGCTGGCAGGTGTGACAACAGATGGTTGTCCAAATCTGATGGAGGATGCAGGATAAAGTGACAGAAATTGACATTTTTGCATTGTATTATACATCAGGAAGTGTTGTGTAAGACAGTGTTAAAAATAAAACCATCAAAAGCAATCTGCTTTTGTATAAAGTTAAGTTAGGTTAAATGAAATTATTATTATTATTATTATTATTATTTATCTTACGGTATATCAAAAATAATTTGAGCAAAATTTAATTGAAATATTGTCGTGTGGCCCTCCAGCAGTGCTTGGGTTGCTCATGCTGCCCCCGGTAAAAATTAATTGCCCACCCCTGCGCTAGGCCCTCTCATGCTTTGATTGTGAACCATAGTGGAGGGACAGCAGTGCCGTGTCATCAGAGAATTTAATCAGATAGCGGTCTTCCTGCCAACTCCTGCATTCATCAGTAAACATAATAAAAAGTAAGGGTGAAAGGACGCATCCTTGGGGTGAACCCGTGGAGATGGTTACAGAGTCAGAGAGACAGCTGTTTACAGAGACTCTTTAATCTCTGCCAGTTAAAAAGTCTAATATCCATAGTACAAGCTGGTGAGAATTTAAATTTAGACACAAGGCTCTCTATTAGGAGATGTGGCTGCATTGTATTAAATGCTGGAGAAAAATCAGCGACTAAGAGCCTGGCTTTGCATCATCTACACCTTTCCCTGCTTGATAGGCAAATTGTAGTGGATCAAGTTCCTCTATAGAAGACATGACCAGGCCTTTAACAATTTTCTCAAAGATTTTCAGGATTGATGACATTAATGCAACTGGTCTAAAATCACTAAGTTCTTTAGATTTACATATTTTTGGGATGGGGATCGCAATAGAAGATTGCTATAATCAGCTGTGATGTACAGTAGAAGCAGTTCAACCCCCAGACTGGGTGACTCATGTCAACATGAGCACTTTAGATAAATTATTCTTACCCATAGCACATTTTGGTTATTTTGGCAAATGTAAATAAAAGCTGAGAAATAGTTTTTTATCACATTGATTCTTCTGGTGCATTTCTGGGAGATGCCTGAGTCAAACTTACTCCTAGAATAAAAGTAATGTTCATCATTTCAGCTTGACTATAAGCACTTGTCAACATAACCATAATAGAAAGTGAAACTAACCAAACTTGTAAATTTACTTGTGACTTGTCCAGAGATGTGAATAAAGAATGTGGGATAATACATGGTTATTGAATCTACAGCAGTTTGTTAACCTGCTTTTCTTTGTGCATATTATTGTTTTGATTCTTGAGCTTCATTTTACACTTTTATCTAACATTAATTTGGTTATGTGAACGGACGACAATACTTTTTCCTGTGTCTAATATTCTAAAAATGTAATACTAAATACTGCTATGCTTTTATTCTAAAGCTGAGCAGGAAGTGAATGTGTGCATGTTTTAATATTATGTAATTACATTTACAAATAGATATAGTTATGTTTCTGCCTAGTGACAATAATAATATCAACAATACTATAAATGCTAACATAAATGGAATTTTGATTGCAGCCGAGATAGGCTCAGGCACCCCCCGCGACCCCAAAAGGGACAAGCGGTAGTAAATGGATGGATGGATGGATGGACAGAAATAACCTTTTCGACGCTCACATTTTATGTTGACACAAGCGGTCCATCATGTGTATCGACTTAAGCGACATTTCTAATAATAATAATACTAAGAAGGTGGACGAGGACTTGATCAGTTGGTCCACATAGACAGGCTGTCGACAGAAGCGGTTTGTCAACATAAACGGGACTGACATAAACAGGTTCCAGTGTACTGACTTCAGTCCGCTTCTTTCTACAGCATTTGTCAGGTCAGTTGTGTGATTGTAAAAATGATGAACGAGTAAATCCTTCGTACCTTCTTAGCGTGTACGTTCATGCCTGATTCATGTCACAATAATCAATTAATATCGGTGAAGATCAGAGCAAGCGTACTTTTCAGTGGACATTTGTGTTTTGCATAAAAAAAGAGTTCTATTTTTCTGAAAATAGTTTTTCATTACAATTATTTTGTCAATTTAACTAACAAAGTGCAGTGCTGGTTCTCGGGAAAATATTTCTGTGAGTTCACTTCCTGTGTTAACATGTATATTATTAATATTTATGGAATAAACAATACTGCATAAAACATTACGTGCACAAACATACCCATGATATGTGGCCTGCATCAAAGCCGTCCAGCCATGAACGCCATCTTGTTTGTCCACGTCAGCTTTCTTGTCCACCATCAGCTGCACAACTTCTAACTGGCCGCTCACTGCCGCTATCATCAGAGGCGACGCTCCCTCCTGATTGGACGAATTCACTTGCGTGGGGTCTTCCTCCAAGATCTCTTTGACCAGCTGGGAGTTGCCTGATCCCAAATTAAAACGGGTTATTGTTTCATCTTTAACAACTTGCAATGTGCTTTTCCAACGTACCCAGTTTGAGGGCACTGAACACGTCTGGTCTTCTTCTCTCGTCATCTGTCAAGAAACATTCAAGAAGTCCTGTTGGTTGATCATTTTAACATAATTCAATTCAATGGTTTGTATTGGTCATCAGTTCATGCAAACCGCACACCTCAAGTGCACAGCAGACAAACAAACAAAAGTATCGGTTCACATTTCCTGACCAAAAAGGTATAGGCTGAAGCTAAAAGTTTATTATGCCTACCCTTTCCACATTCACTTTGTGCATGTTAAATAGAGAAAAGAAAACAAGAAATTGATCTTGAGATAAAGAAACACAAGAAAGGACTCTAGAGTCTCTGTCAAAATCATAGTACTTGATCACATGCATTGTTAAGCATGTAAATACATGCATATATACATATGTATATATATACACACATATCTACACATACCGCATATGATTGTTCAAATACATAATTGTACATACATATTTTTCTTTCTTTTTTTATTTTTCCTTCCCCTTCCTCCCTTACCTTTTCATTCCTTTCTTCCCATATCGTGATCCATAATATAGTAAAGTAAAGAAGTAATGTATATATATATATCCATATATATATATCCGTATACATATATATGTATACATATATATCCATATATATATATATATATATATATATATATATATATATATATATATATATATATATATATATATATATATATATATATATATATATAAAGAAGTTAGTAATGTATAGGTATATAAACATGATACTATCATGTTCCACATCTATTGATTGTACTTATCACTACTCACAGCACATCTCTGTACTTATTTATAGTCTTATTTTTAAACAATATTTTAAACACATGGATTAAACTGCACATCCTCAGTTTCTTTTTGCAGCATTTCCACAGGTTTACCCCTTTCACAGATACACAATGTTCTCTGGAGGTAGTTCTTGCCCATGTTGTTTGAAACATATCTGCATTTCTGAGTTCATATATAGCGTCTTTGGTCACAAACAACTTCTAAAGACATTGTGGAAGTAGATTGTTGTGAGCTTTGAACACTATCAGTAGTGTTTGAAGATCAACTATGTCAAAGAATTTTAGGGTGTAAAGATTTATAAATAGGGCGTTGGTAGGCTCCCGGTACTCTGCTGTCATTATCATTATGACTCTTTTCTGCAGGATAAAAATTGGATTAACATTAGTTTTATAAGTGTTTCCCCACACCTCCACACAGTATGACATGTATGGGACTATGAGGGAACAATATAGTGAGTATAATGTGTTTTGGTTCAGACTTTGTTCAGATCTATTTATTATGGCAATGGTTTTGGACATTCTCCTTTTTACAAGGTTAATGTGAGATTTCCAATTTAATTTATGATCAATTCTCACTCCGAGAAATTTAAATTCATCCACTCTTTCAATGGTGATGTTATTTATCCTTAATGTGACTTTATTATACATTTTTCCGTTGCCAAATATCATGAGTTTTGTCTTACTTAGATTCAAGGATAATTTGTTTACATCAAACCATGTCTTGGTTTGTTCAGCTCTCTTTCCATTGTCTTCAGAGGCTCCTGTAGATTTTTCCCTTGACAAAATAAATGTGTGTCATCTGCAAATATAACATATTGTAGAAGGTTTGATACATTACATATATCATTTATGTATAAAATTAAGAGTTTTGGACCCAAAACAGATCCTTGGGGAACGCCACATTTTACTTTCTGTCTATCTGATTTGTCCTTATTTATTTCTACATATTGGTCTCTGTCCTCAAGTTAGCTTTTTAGCCAAGAGTGTGCAACCCCTCTAATGCCGTATTGGTTTAATTTAGTCATTAAAAGTCCATGATGGATGGTATCAAAAGCTTTACGTAGATCCATGATGACGCCAGCTGTAAACTCCTTGTACAGTAGCAGTAGAAATCTGTTCGGTCAGTTTCATAACTGCCATTGAAGTGGATCTGTTTGCCCTGAAGCCAAACTGTTGATCGCACAATAAATTACGTTTTTCTATGAAATTGTCAAGACGGTGCACAAATAATGTTTGTATTATTTTTGAGAACTGTGGGAGAAGGGAAATGGGTCTGTAATTTGTGAATAAGTGTCTGTCTCAGCTTTTATATATTGGGATAACTTTTGCTATTTTCATGCTGTTGGGGAATACCCCAGTTTGGAAAGATTGGTTACGGTACATGTATATGTCAATGATTTAACAATACCTTGTATGATATTTTTTACTAGTGTCATGTCCATACCCATCCAATCAGTGGACCTTTTGTTTTTGCATTTTTTTACAATGTTAATCATTTTGTTTTCCTCAACTTTTTTAATAAAAATGGAATGGAGATTACCTTGTATGATGTCTCCAATGTTCACCATTCCAGTCCCGTCTCTCCGCTCCACAATTTCATTCGCAAGATTGTTACCAATATTCACAAAAAAGTCATTAAATTCATTGGCTATATATCTTGGTTTATTTACAACTACATTATTATCTTTAATGAAATAGTTGGGTATCTCTGCTCTTCCGGCACCCTTTTTTTATATTATTCATTACTTTCCATGTACCCTGGGTGTTACTCCTATTTTGTTCTAATACTTTATGATGATAATCCCTTTCATTTTGTCAAGACTTGGTCCTGGGTGTGTGCTTTTCCAGGATGCAACGGAAAGTTGGCACGGGCGAGACGGGAATTAAGGTACATGATTTATTTATTAACTATAAATACAAAAAAAAGGATCAAACAAAAGGCGCACACAGTGGCGGAGAATAAACTATGAACAATTAAACAAAACTTGCAAACTATGGCTTGAATAAAGAAAACTTACTTGGCATGGACAAAAAAGGAGCAGCGTGAACATGGACATGAAACAATGGACAGAGCATAAATGTGGTGTGAGGTCGTCAGGACGAACAACAGAAAATGAATGAACTTAAATACTATGGACATGATTAGTGAAAGCAGGTGCATGACTCAAAACGTGAAACAGGTGCGTGACGTGACAGGTGAAAACTAATGGTTGCTATGGTGACAAACAAGAGTGCACAATGAGTCCAAACGTGGAACAGGTGAAACTAATGGGGTAATCATGGAAACAAGACAAGGGAGTGAAAAGACAGAAACTAAAGAGTCCTATAACTAAACAAAAACATGACTTAACACAAAACATGATTACACAGACATGACAGAGCCCCTCCCTTAAGGACAGATACCAGATGTCCATAAAAAAAATTAACAAGAGTCATGGGAGGGCGGGAGGGGGGAGGGGGACATGGCGGTGGGTCGCCAGACCACGTGTCCCCGTATCCACCGGGGCAGAGTTAGGTGGCGGCGGCGAGTGGAACGCCGCTGCAGCAGGCGAGGCGGGCGCCCAGGGAATGGCCACATTCGTGGCCGACTGGGAGGTGGACGCACTTGGCGTGGCGGGCGACCAGGTAGCGGCCATATCCGTGGCCGACGAGGAGGGAGGCGCGTCGTCATCGTGGCAGGCGTGGAAGCAGCAGATGATGCAGGCAGCGAAGCTCGGCGTGGCGCGTCAGGCGGCGAAGCTCGGCGTGGCGCGTCAGGCGGCGAAGCTCGGCGTGGCGCGTCAGGCGGCGAAGCTCGGCGTGGCGCGTCTTGGTCTTGGTGCGGGTCTTGGTCTTGGCATGGCGAGTCTTGGTCTTGGCATGGCGGGTCTTGGTCTTGGCATGGCGGGTCTTGGTCTTGGCATGGCGGGTCTTGGTCTTGGCATGGCGGGTCTTGGTCTTGGCGTCGTGGAGCTGCGACTGGCGGCACTTGGCGTCGTGTAACTGGTACCGGAGCTTGGCGTGGTGGGTCTTGGTCTTGGACTTGGCGTGGAGGGTCTTGGTCTTGGACTTGGCGTGGAGGGTCTTGGTCTTGGACTTGGCGTGGAGGGTCTTGGTCTTGGACTTGGCGTGGAGGATCTTGGTCTTGGCGTGGAGGGTCTTGGTCTTGGCGTGGAGGGTCTTGGTCTTGGCGTGGAGGGTCTGGTGCTAGCCTTGGTGCGGCGACAGGTGCTAGCCTTGGTGCGGCGACAGGTGCTAGCCTTGGTGCGGCGACAGGTGCTAGCCTTGGTGCGGCGACAGGTGCTAGCCTTGGAGCAGCTAGCCGTGGTGCTAGCCTTGGAGCAGGTGGAGGTGGCCTAGCTGGGGGTTGCGGTTTGGCAGGTCGGAAGACTGGTGAGGGCGGTCGTGCTGGAGGCTGTGGCTTGACAGGTCGGAAGACTGGTGGTGGCGGCCGTGCTGGAGGCTGTGGCTTGGCATGGTGATGCCGAGCCACCCCACCAACACAGCTCCCGACCCCAGCCCCCCCCTCAAGGGGCGGATACCAGACGCGCTCCCTGCGGTCTGGAACTCTCTGTAGGGGTGGGCGGAGGAGGGCAGAAACTTCCCCATTAAATTGTCCAAATTGTCTTTCTTGTACCTGGGATTGAGTGGGTGAAAAAAAATTGTTTTGTGTCTTGGGTGTGGCTTGAGTCCTGGGGAGCGGGGAATCAAAAGAAAAAGAATTCAGAAAAAAAAAATCCTGGTCTTTGACGTCATCCGGGCGAAGCCGGGCTGGCTGCTGCTTGCTTCCGCCCGGAGGGGGAGGGGCTTGTGGGAGCGGCGTGTCCTGCTGGCTCGCGGAAGTTCTACCTGACGTCCTTCGTCAGGAGCGGCGCTTCCGCGGCTGAGGTGACGCTGTGTCGTCCTGGGACCAAATGAAGTCTCTGTACTCCACGGAGGAGTAGCGCAGAGTTTCCTCCTCCATCGCGCACAGGACCGCCCAAGAAGCCTCGTCCAAAATGTCCAACTCGGCCAACTTAGGTGCGGAAAAGCGGGTCTGCTGACGACCTACTGTCATGACTTGGTCCGGGGTGTGTGCTTTTCCCGGATGCAACGGAAAGTTGGCTCGTGCGAGACGGGAATGAAGGTACATGATTTATTATTATCAAAAAAAGGAATAAATGAAAGCGCGCACAGTGGCGGAGAATAAACTATGAAACCAAAAGACTATAGCAAAAAAGTACAAACAAAAAACACGCACAATGGCGGAGAACAAACTATGAAACCAAAAAGACTATAAATATGGAACAAAAACTTACTTGGCTTGGACAAAAATAGTTGCTTGAGGAATTGACATGGAAAGAAGTATCAGGCATGAACAGAGCATAAATGTGTTGAGGTCGTCAGGACGAACAACAGAAAATGAATGAACTTAAATACTATGGACATGATTAGTGAAAGCAGGTGCGTGACTCAAAACGTGAAACAGGTGCGTGACGTGACAGGTGAAAACTAATGGTTGCTATGGTGACAAACAAGAGTGCACAATGAGTCCAAACGTGGAACAGGTGAAACTAATGGGGTAATCATGGAAACAAGACAAGGGAGTGAAAAGACAGAAACTAAAGAGTCCTATAACTAAACAAAAACATGACTTAACACAAAACATGATTACACAGACATGACACATTTTGTCTCATAATACTTGTTAGTTTATTTTTGTACATCTTGTATTTATTTTCAGCTTTCTTCGTTACTAATTTTAGAAATCTTCTATATAGGGCATTTTTATTTTTGCATTCTAACATGGTTTGTCCACAGGTTGGCGCTTCCCATTATGTTTCCTTAATGGGCAATGTTTGTCATAGGGCATCATCCATCCATCCATCCATTTTCTACCGCTTATCATTAGTGTGGTTAAAAACGCTTCATAGGCTTGGTTGGGATAAACCTCATTCCAGCTTTGATTACACAATTCAAGGGCAGAAATGACTTCCGGTGTTCTATTCCTAATAAATTTACAAGTATTCATATTTTTTCCTTCTCTGTCTTAAAGACATTCTGGAAAACGGCAAATACAGGAAGGTGGTCACTTATGTCCATCAATCCATCCATTTTATACCGCTAGTCCCTTCATGTAAGAGTAATCCTGATTCAATGTTTATATAAATCTTATTTGTAAATATATGGTCAAGAAGAGTGACACCTGCCTGCTTGCGTGCGTGCGTGCGTGTGTGCAAGTCCAACACAACAAGTGTAGGGCATTTTTCACGGTGCATCTGGTGGAACCGCTGCTTCAAGCGGTGTTGATGCTTGACCACTCTGTCGCCCGTAGCGGGTACCGCCACTAGATCATTGCCCTTTGGAGGGTGCAGGAGGTCCAGGGGAAGCCCAGCATCAGAAGGGCTGAAGAGCAGCCTGTTGTGGAATGCGTTGTCGCCCTGTGATTCAACAGTGTGCTCTGCAGTGCCGAGGAGAATGGGACCTCATCTGCCAGGTGTACTCTGATGCCATCCTCGACGGTCTGGTTGAACCTCTCCACACCGCATTTGGCCTGAGGGTGATATTAGGTGGTCCTAATGTGCTTGACTCCTCGCTCCTAAAAAGTATAGCAAAACTGGACACGATTCCGCCGCCTCCAGTTTCAAACGTAGAATTGCCCGCAAATGTGTTAAAACGTGTTAAAAGCGCTGGAGAAGTCAAAGAACATGACTCCCACTGCACTTTTAGTAGTCTCCAGGTGGGTGATGGCCAAATGCAGCGGGTTGATGATGGCATCATCCACCCTGATGCTTGGACAGTAAGCAAGAGGTCCATTGCTGACAATGTCTGTAAGCAAAGGTGTCTGAGGATGATCCTCTGCATGGTCTTCATGAAGTGATAGGTCAGGGCAACAGGTCTGAAGTGGTTCTGCTCCTTGGGATGACATGTTTTAAGGATTGGAACCACACAGGAGGTCTTCTAGAGGGTAGGGACTTTTTCAAGGCTAAGGCGCAGATTAAAATGTACTGGACCACACCAGTGAGCTAGTCCGCACATTCCCTGATTAGCCTAGAACTGATGCTATCTGGACCTACAGCTTTCCTGACCTTGTTCCTTCCGAACTTCCTCCTCACTTGATCCAGACTGATGGAATGCTGGGTAGGTGATGGCTCGGGTTGTTAAATTTGCTGGTGGTTTATGGGGAGGGGCTGTCTGGGAGGAGTGGATCAGGGAGGTGTGGACAATGCTGAGGTGTGAACAGCTGGGGCTGCGGTGGAACGGGGGTTGAATGTGAGGGGGTGAATTGTGGGAGAAGATGAACAAGGTTGTGATCAGAGTGGCCAAGAGACTTAAAGGGGGTAATTGTATATACTTGCTTGACATTAGCATAAAGCAAGTCCAAAGTTTTATTTTCTCTTGTATGGCACTTCACATATTGAGTTAATGTGGGCAGAGTGGCAGAAATAGTGTCATGATTGAAGTCACTAGAGACAAGGAAAATGGCTTGTGGGTGCTTTGTCTGCAGGTGTGACACTGTGCTCTATACGCACTCAGACGCACGCAGCAGCAGCGTCAGTTGAAGGGGGATGTAAACGGTTATCCAAATTACATGTGAAAACTCCCAGGGGATGTAATAAGGTATAATACTGACTGCCAGTAGCTCAATGTCCCTGATAAATAGCTGTTTTTAACAGGGTTTTGATTATGACTACGCCACCTGTTATTCACAAACGGTCAGCCCAGCCCCCCTTTCTTCTTACTTCTCTCGGATAATGTCCGGTCCACGCGGATGAGTGAGAATCCGTCCAGGGAGACAAATGTGTTCAATAAATGTTCATTCAGCCAGGACTCCGTGAAACACATGATGCTTCTCCCTTTATATTCCCGCTGCAGCTTTGTCAGCGCTGTCATCCTGTCCATTTTGTTGGAGATTATTTGATGGTTTTATATTGACAATTGTGCTGTTTTAGACTGCAATATTGTTCAATGAAAGACAGTTATTCATGTATGTCCAGCTTGTGTGGTATTGTCTTAGCTGTTGTGTAGCTGCAGCTCCTTCTAGCTAATAGCCTACCATGTTTATCTTTTGTAAATAACTTGACTAAAGTACAAGAAAATATCAACCTTGTGTGCGTATTGGAGGACATTTCGTTGTTCTAAATGTTCTGTAATATGCACATAAAGTTGGTCTATCCAGTTTTGAACAAGTAAACACGCTGTCAGACTGCTTGTATCAGAAATTATATCACATATTTTACATGCAAGCACATGATATATTGGATGATGATATCGATTGATAATATCGGACCGATATACCATATCAATATCGGATAGGGACATCCCAAATAAGAACAGTTTGTCACACTAGTAAAGTAATAAAATTGTTACATACAGTGGATGTTAAGTATGTAAGTATGTATGATGTTAAGTACCCTGTCACTTGTAGTGTTTTTCGTCCCGGCGAACGCCAGGGACAGTAGATATACTACAGTAAAGCAAGAATACATTAATTTTGGTCCTCAAAATTCTACATACAATACCGCATACTGACAATGTGAAAACGTTTTTTTAAGAGATTTTTGCAAATTAATTGAAAAAACAACAAAAAACTAAGAAGTCACACATATATACTTTCGCCATGAAGCTCAAAAGTGAGCTCAGGTGCATCCTGTTTCAACTGACCATTTTTGAGATGTTCCCACAGTTCAATTGGAATAAATTCAGTTGATTGGACATGATTTAGAAAGGCACACACCTGTCTATGTATACTTATGTGTGCTTTAATTAGTTCAAGTCAAAAAAGTTGCTTTTAATGCATATTATCTTAAATGTTGCTTTTTAAAAAGTGTTTGACTAATCATTTGAATTTCAAACACCTCAGCAGACGTGCAAGTGTAAAAGTACAAAGTAAGTATATCAAGTAGTATATAAGTTGAACTGCATGACTACCGCTACACAAAGACATGAAACACATTAGTGTTACCTGCAGGGATGACACACACACACACACACAGACACACGCGCGTGCACGCGCACACACACACAAAGAGTTCATGCTTTATCTTCATTCAAACAAACTAAGAGAACTTTTAGTGGAACTAAGGGCATGTCCCCACAGCATTGTTTGTGCTTCGTTTTTGTTTTTGGTTAAGAAATAAATGTGTCTCCATAGTGTCCTATCATTAGTGAGTCACAAATACGGGCGAAATTGTTTCTTGGGTACTCTGAAGGCAGTTTTTTTTCAAATAGTTTCAGACCACCAAAAACGTTGTTTGAGTGGGGATAAAAGGCTGATCAATCAAAGCATGATCGTAAGAATCTACATTTTGTGTTATTAATGTGTGAAACTGGTATCTAAACATGGAAAAGTAGCGCCTCTCCTCTGAATGCAAGTGCTATACAGATTGCATATTCTTACAAAATACAAAACCTGGCAAGACACCAACACACTGCAAGTCATGTTTTTACTGTCATGACTGGGTGGTGCAGGGAAAATAACCTGGTCCTTAACACCACCAAGACGAAGGAGCTGATCATGGACTTCCGGAGGAAAAAAACGGAAAGTATTCAACCGCTGTACATAAACGGGGACTATGTGGAGAGGGTCTCTAACTTCAGGTTCCTGGGCATCCAGATCGAGGAAGACATGTCGTGGAGTGCGAACACCTCAGTGACCAAAGACTCCTCAGAAAGAACCACCTGTTACAAAAACTGCTTGTGTCTTTCTATCGCTGCTCAATAGAGAGTGTGCTGACATACTGCATGTGTGTATGGTATGCTAGCTGCACAGCGGCAGAGAGAAACACACTTCAGAGGGTCATAAAAACTACCAGGAAGATCACTGGTTGCTCTCTCCCCTCCCTAGATGAACTGTACAGTGCCAGGTGCCTCAAAAATGCCCAAAACATCATAAGGGATCCATCTCACCCCGCACATAAACTTTTTAAACTGCTGCCCTCGGGCAGGAGATACAGGACAATAAAATGCCGGACAAACAGATTTAAGAACACTTTCTACTGGAGAGCAATAGTGTCGCTGAACACAAGGCATAAAAAAGAATGACTGTGCATGTGAGCTGTGCGCTTGGTATTTTATGTATTATTTGTATCTATTTATCTTAGTACCATGTTCTTATGTTTTTATGTGTCTTTATGAATTTGCAATAAATGGGGCAGCATGGTGGAAGAGGGGTTAGTGTGTCTGCCTCACAATACGAAGGTCCTGAGTAGTCGTGAGTTCAATCCCGGCCTCGAGATCTTTCTGTGTGGAGTTTGCATGTTCTCCCCGTGACTGCGTGGGTTCCCTCCAGGTACTCCGGCTTCCTCCCACCTCCAAAGACATGCACCTGGGGATAGGTTGATTGGCAACACTAAATTGGCCCTAGTGTGTGAATGTGAGTGTGAATGTTGTCTGTCTATCTGTGTTGGCCCTGCGATGAGGTGGCAACTTGTCCAGGGTGTACCCCGCCTTCCGCCCGATTGTAGCTGAGATAGGCTCCCGCGACCCCAAAGGGAATAAGCGGTAGAAAATGGATGGATGGATGGAGTTTGCTTGCAATTTTGTTGTACAATGTACAATGACAATAAAGATCTATTCTATTCTATTCTAAAATTGTGTTTAAAAAAGCATAATGTTTAAAAACATTTCACTAAAACTAATTGTCCAATCATGGTATGAAAAACTTGAAACTTATCTGTCAAGGTTCACTTATTATTGATGAAAAAATATATCTATCTGTGATTAATTTTGAATTAAGTATGAACAATGCGATTAATCGCGATTAACTTTTGTAATCGTTTGACAGCGCTAGTTAAAGTCAGTCATTTTTTGGAACATCATCTACTGTCATGTCACATTCAAATGCATCATATTTTGAACAACATCTCCGGTAATGTCACATTAAAATCATATTTAGAACAACATCTACTGTAATGTCACCTTAAAATCATATTAATATAATGTCATGATAAAAAGAATTTCATGAGGAGAAGTCCTACCAGTTTTTGGTCTGACGGTAGTGATGGAATCCAAGTAAGCTTTGATGTTTGTGTATTTCAGCTGCATGGCGAGTTCAAACGGCGTCTTTGACAACACGTTGACTCGGTCTGGGTCGGCGCCACGTTCCACCAGTTGCTGCACCACCGCCACCTTTCAGAGCATCTCTATTTGCCATTTTCAAAGCGATATATAATATAATAAAATATCTACCTTGCCGCTGAGTGTGGCCGCCATGAGTGGACCCCAGCAGGTGGTCTTCTGGGCGAAGGTGACGTCAGATCCCCAGTCCAGCAGCAGACGCACTGAGGACTCGTGGCCGTGCTGAGAGGCCGCCATCAGAGCTGTGATGTCCATGAAGTCCCTCACGCCAGCGCAGCCTTCAAAAGCTGCACTGTGGACACAATAAACACAGAATGTCCCAATGTCCGTCTGAGCGTGACAGGCAGCCATCATTACTACAACCTGTTGTTGTTGTTCCTGTTGGACACAACCTCAGCAGCAGCGGACAGATGATCGTAGTCATCCACATAGGCGCCATTTTCTAGGAGGAGCTTGGCTACGTGAGTGTGTCCTCCACGTGCAGCCATTGTCAGGACACTCGCACCCAGCCTGTTACGGCCATTCATGTCCGCACCGTTTTCTAACAGGATGTGGGAAACAGCCAAGTGACCAAACCTGTAATAATGAAAATATCATTACGATTAAACATTCAATAATGAAAATAGTATTACTGTTAAACATGTGGCCCTGCGATGAGGTGGCGACTTGTCCAGGGTGTACCCCGCCTTCCGCCCGATTGTAGCTGAGATAGGCTCCAGTGCCCCCCGCAACCCCAAAGGGAATAAGCGGTAGAAAATGGATGGATGGATGGATGTTAAACATGTAATAATAAAAGTAGTATTGCTGTTTAACTTGTAATAATAAAAGTATTATTACTGTTAAACATGTGATAATGAAAATATTATTTCTGTTGAATATGTAATAAAAGTATTACTACTGTTAAACATGAAATAATGAAAGTGTTATTACTGTTAAACATTTAAAAATGAAAATATTATTAAAACAAGCAATAATAAAAGCATTACTACTGTTAAATAATCCAAAGAGGTTCATTAGGTCTTCAAAAAAGTATGCAATTGTGTTATTCTTATAGCCAGACCTGTGTTTATTTCCGTACCTGACATGTTGTACAGCATCAATGGAGGTACGCAATGCAATAAAAAGTGGATGTTTTGAAAAGTGTAAATCATATGCACCAATCGTCAATGAGTTGTGTGTGATAGGATACATAGTGCTACGAGGAACATGCATAGTGTTACCTTAGAGACTGCAAGGACGAGCGCTTCAGTGGCCCATGAAGGACATTTGGGAAATGTTGGAACCAAACAGCATCTCAGAACAAAGGTTTGATGGCCTGGCATGGAGAGGGCAGCCGAGAAACACTGCAAGGCATGTCATGGGTGTCAAATTGTAGCCCGGGCTGATTTGCCCGAACCGCTGAGGCCTACAAGTCTACCAGATGGTCCCTGGCAAGATGTTGCCATAGATCTGCTTGGACCATTGCCGACTAACCACTCCATACTTGTGGTGGTGGATTACTACAGTCGCTACCATGAGTATGACATCATGATTTCCACAAAGACAGAAGAGGTCATTGACAGTCTGGAGTCTATTTTTGGGTGTCATGGACTACCAATTTCCTGCAGATCAGACCAAGGACCCCAATTCAAGTCTGAATTATTCAGGGAATATTGTGAGGCAAATGGGATCACACACGTAAAGACAACGCCAAAGCGGGCCCAAGCGAATGGCAAAGTTGAGCGACGGAATTCATCACTGATGAAAAGAATAAGGATTGCACAAGCGGAAGGACTGGACTGGAAACCTGAAACGAGAAAGTATGTGACGGTGTACCGCAGCTTGGAATATGCGACCACCGGGAAAAGCCCAGCTGAGCTGCTCTTCAACCGGAAGATGAGAGTAAAATTGCCAGATCTTAGAGGAGCACAAAAAGTGTCACTGGAGGTACGAGATAGAGATGCTGAGCAAAAGGGAAAGGAAAGCTAAGCTGTATGCTGATGAACGACGGGGGAGCTCGGTCCTCACAGGTGGACGTCGGTGACACAAGGTTATGAGCAAGACAGGAAATCCGGTTGTGGTTGAATCACCAACAGGGGCTAAATATCAGAGGAACACCACACATGTGAAAAGATATGTGACAGATAGGTCTATTGAGGCACATGACACACAAGAGGTGACACCGTGGACTGAGAAAAGTGCACTTGATGTAGACACACACACACGCAGACTAATGTCACTCACCCACCACAACAAAGCATCCAG